>NW_026114658.1:175830-257770 GCF_025201925.1 Gopherus flavomarginatus | reverse complement strand
CTTCCTATGGCCTGTCCCTGGGATAACTCCAAACCCCTGCAGGGACAGAGGATTGAGACAGCAGTGCGACGAAAGCACCTGGTGTCAGTGCTGGAGAACCTAGAGTAGTAGGCCAGTCCCCCCCCCCCAAAAACCAAATTTGGAGGCTTGTGGCTTGGCCACCTCTGCTGTTGGAGGTTGGCCTATAGAGGCTCTCACTTCCTGCTGGGCTCCTTTGCATGACTGGCCAAAGGAGGAAGTGAGGCAGGAATGGGGCAATAGAGGAAAGTTGAGCTGAGGAAGACAGGGAAGAAGCTGTGCGGCTAAGTGGGGTTAGTAGAGCACCACCCTTCATTCTGCAAAGCCTGGGGAGGTGTGGTTGGCTGCTGGGAGGTAGAATCCTGTGCCTGCCTCTTGGCTTCCCAGGAGTGGCTACTTGCAGCCCAGGAGAAGAAGGGAGGTTCTGGGTGAAAGGAAAACAAGCAAAGCTGAGTCCAAGTGGAGAATGGCGGCTCCTTTATGGCCAACCTGGGGGCATGACTGATGGTTTTAGAGGTGGAGGCTGGGCTGGCTGTGAGCAACTGGGATCCAGGAAACCCCCACCTGCCCTTCTGAGGGCTGAACCCATGGAGGTGCGGTTGGCTGCTGGGAGACAGACCCCTGTGGCTGCGTGTTGGCATCCCAGGGATGGCTACTTGCAGCCCAGGAGAAGCGGGGTTCTGGGGGGAAGGAAAAGCAGCAATGGTGAGGCTGAGTGGGCTCCTTTCTGGCCGAGATGGTGGACTGTGGTGAGTCTGGGAGTTGCCTGTAAGCCATAAGTGGACGTAGTGCAGTGAAAACTGCTGCTCCATTCTGGCCGAACTGGGGGAGCCATGGATGACTTGGGAGTGGGGGCAGGGCGCTGGCTGTGAGGAAATGGGATCCAGGAAGCCCCAGCCTGCCCCTCCAGGGGCCGAGTCTTCTTGTCTCCTGCCATGGGGAGCCCGACCTTAAGCCTGCCCAGCATGTGCAGCAGCTCGAGCATTAAGCCTTCCTGTGTGCATAACTGAACTACGCCCTAGTGTAATAAGGTGTAAAGTTTAGATTGTGAATTTATCTTTAATTTCCATGGTAATTTACTTTGATCTTTTATTCCTACCACTTATAATCCTTAAAACTCCATCTTTCTGTAGTTAATAAATCTGTTTTATGCTCTACTTAAACTGGTGTATTTTGCTTGAAGTTCTTGGGAAATCTCAGCTCCATTACAAGGCTGGTTCATGTACTATTCACAGTGAGGGAGGGGTGGACCCTGTGTAATAAACTCACACTGATCAGGCTTCTGATTAAGGCAAGATGGTATGATCCAGGGGTGCAAGGCTGCAGAGCTGTAGGGGGGGCGACTTTCTATCATTAGTGTTATGAGTGGCTGCAGAAGCATTCATGTAATTCAGTTGGCTGTGTCCCTACCTACGGATGTCTGTGTAAGTGCAATATCTGCCAGAGATTCACAGCTTGTCTCAGCATCACATGTGTGAGAGGGAGCCCAGGTGGTGGGACAAAGGGCTCAGGGGTCCCACTGTTCAGTTGCATCCCATAGATCCCATCACAGACTTTCAACAGCCACAGCGGGTGCTCACTGAGACAGAGAGAGAGATGCCAAAATAGTGATATCCAGTGCCAGCAGACATCAAACTATCAGAAATTCTGTGAACAGAGAAGACCCTGCTAGTGGAAAACGCCTTTGAAAAAGGCCCTTCTGTCCCCAGCTGTGGTCGTACAATGCTCAGTGCTCTGCGTTGTGGCCTCAAGAGTCATGGATGCAAGTTGATTTACGATGACCTTTTCCTTGTCTCCACATTTCTTAGGTGCCTCTTCCAACACTTGTCAGAAAAAATGACCGGTTTCTTTTGGAAGCATTTGCACTGCAAGGCAGAGGCAGTCTTCTCTGCTTCTTCAAAAGATTGACCAAAAAGTGGGAGGAGTGAACAGATTTGGCAACGCACCACTGGGTGCTGCATCTCTAACCTCTACTTTACCTGGCAAGTGCCTCTGGGACTTTTCTCCCAGCTGCTCCATTTTTCATCAGTGACAATCAAAAGGAAGATGACATGACATCTGCGTGTGGACATCCCCAGCGAATCACAAGGACGTGTGGTGCAGGCTTTTGTGTTGCAGCAATTGCAGTCAAAGCAACCACTATGCCAATGCCAGTCACAGCAGCCTTTTCATCAACTCCAGGCTTGTGATTTGATTCTTTCCAATGTTTCTCTCCAAAGAAGCCTTTTCCTTAGCAAGCAATGACTTGGATACCAAGGGAGGTCTCTTCTGTTTCCTAGAAAGACACAGGAAAATGTGAGTAGAGGAGACAAAACCCATAGAACATGGTACTACTGGGAGTTGAACCCAGGATCGCCTGTTTACTAGACAGGTGCTTTAGCCACCCAAGCCATGGTGCCTGCCTTGAGAACATACTTGCAACTGTTCCCTTTGATGGTCCAGGACAACACCTGCAAATTCCAAACTACAGACATTCCCCATTTCCCTCAAGACTTGCACGGAAGAACTGGCAGGCCAAGCCAGGATCTTCTGGTTACTAGGAAGACACTTCAGCCAGCTCTTCCGAAAGATCACTATCTAAAGACCTTTAAACAGCTTCTGTAGATGTTCACTGACAAAGAGATGCCAAAATAGAGTTCTCCACTGCCTGCAGCCATCACACTACCAGGAGTTCTGCACACAGAGAGGCCCCTGCTGGTGGAAAAGGCTTTGGTAGAGACTCTTCTGACACCAGCCTGTGCTCATATACTGTTTAGCACTTTGTGTTGTGACTTCAGCATCCACAGATGCTAGTTGAGTTGGGGGACATTTTTCCTGTCTCCACATTTGTCTAATGGCTCCTTTCAACACTTGCCACCAAAAAGACTTGTTTCTTTTGCAAGCAATGTGCAGGTAGGCAAAGGAAGTCTTCTCCATTTCCTCAGAAGATCACCAAGCTGTAGGGAGAGAAGACACATTCAGCCAAGCTGGATGCTGAATCTCCTCTTTGTTCAGCAGGTGTCTGTGAAGGACATAAATCTCCACCATGTAGAGGGCAAGAATAGGAGTTTATTACACACAGAACTGGCAGAGTGTCACCTTGCTTATTAGGCTCAGAGACACTGTTAATTGATTACAATAGAATATATAGATTTTCCATGGGTGGGGGAAAGAGACGGGGTAGGGAGTTCCAAACTCTGGGATAGGTTTTGCAGCAAGACATGATAAGCACAGTAGCCAAAGGTTAACAGGTTACATAATGTCTCCACCCATGGTCTCAAGTTAGCAAGTTAACATTTCATGAATACTTTGATAAAATGTTATTAGTATAAAATATCTATGCTGAATTCTGATTTGAGGTCCATAGGAAAGGAGCAACTCCTTTGATTGTCCTCCAGGTACATTCCTAGGGTTTAAAGCAAAGAAACAGTGAAAGTATATGGCAATAAAGATTGTTTTCTGTGTGTCTTAAGGCAAGGCATTGGTCCCTGGGAAGGGAGGTGGAAGGATGCCATATCTTATATTGACATCTGCCAACTTTTCATAAACTCAAGGTTGGATCTCTGGGAAGAACGTCTCCCTACAGAAGAGACTTACACAATAGGAACAGGGATTCTTTGTTCAATCTGCAACTCTGAATAAGATACAAT
This sequence comes from Gopherus flavomarginatus, assembly GCF_025201925.1. Classification (NCBI taxonomy): domain Eukaryota; kingdom Metazoa; phylum Chordata; order Testudines; family Testudinidae; genus Gopherus; species Gopherus flavomarginatus. The sequence goes on along the minus strand of NW_026114658.1, from coordinate 254,123 downwards.
TCTTTAGTTCTTAGATCCAACACCTGGCAATTTGCTGAACAAGCCTATCTTAGCAAGCAAGGCTTTCTGTTTACCCAGCTTTCTTTTAGCTGGTCACTATTTGCTAGGCTTCTGGTCCCTTGATTATACTCTGGACTTTGGGTCTGGAAAAGAGCTGGCACAATCCATAGACCAGGTTGTTATATAATATGCACATGAATTTGAACCCTTCACATACAGTAATGGCAAAGTTCTTGGTTCAGGCTTGTAGCAGTGATGGAATAAACTGCAGGTTCAAATCAAGTCTCTGGAGTCCATCCACAGCTGGGATGGGTCATTCAGTCCCTTGTACAGAGCTTCAGTTTGTAGCAAAGTCCCTTCAGAGGTATGAAGCAGGACTGAAGACAAGATGGAGACGAGGCATCAGCCTTTTACAGTCTCTTGCCATGTGGTCTTTGTTTTCTTTGTCCCAAGGACACTCTATCCAGCACGTGGCATAGAAAAACCTTTGAGTTTTGTCCATAGGCAGGTCCCTGCATACCTTGCTGAGCCACAAGGCATATCTACCTTCTCTCAATGGGTTGATTGTAGAGCTGATGGTCCTTAATGGGCCATCAAGCAGGCTAGGCAGAACTGACACCAACTTGTCTGGCTGGGGTGTTCCTCGGAAGCATAGCACAAGTTTGAATACAGACAGCATAGAGCCAATATTCATAAAGTCAACTACAAAAATGATACACATCTAGAGATAGCATAATTATAATCAGCCAATCAGAACCTCTCCATAGACCCCTTTCACAACAACCTTTCTATCATATTGGCTGCAAATATAGAACAGTGGTCACAATGGTGATCTATAAAGTTACAGATTATGTCAAGAACATCACAGGAGGTGACACGGCATCAGTGAGACTGATATTGGAATACTGTCTCCAGTTTTGGTGTCCTCATTTGAAAAAGATACTGTGAAATTGGAGCTGGGGCAGCAAAAAGCCACCAAAATGTTCTGAGGGCTGGAGAAAAATGCCTTCTAGTGAGCTATTGAAAGAGCTCCATCTGTTTAGCTTATCAAAAGAAGATTGAAAGGTGACTTCACTGAAGTGTTGAAGTGCCTTAATGGAGAGAAAAGATTGGGTATTAAAGGGCTCTTGAATGGAGCAGAGAAAGACATAACAAGACCCAATGATTGGAAGGTGAAAAGAGACAAATTCATATTACAACTAAACCCCAAATAGTCAACAGCGAGGATGATTCATCACAGGAACAAGCTACCAAGGAAAGTGGTGGAATCTCCATCCCCTGAAGTCATTAAATGAAAACTAGATGCCTTTCCCCCAGAAGTAGCTATTGTGTCATGCAAGAGGCCTGTGATATGCAGGGGGTCAGATTAGATGCTGTAATGGTCTCTTCTGGCCAGAAAGTAGACTAATTTTACAGATACTAGTTTTCGGAAAAACTGAGTGTAGCATTGGGAGCAGCATCTGAAGTTTTACTGTCTAGCCAGCTTACTGCCTAGAACAAATGCTCCTTGAGTGGGGTGACCACAGGGAGTAGCTCAAACCTCCAAAGGGCCTGGCCAGGGAAATTGATGCTAGCCTTGGTACATGGACGCACACCGCCGAATTAATGTGCTTAGTATGGGCCTGTGTCCTTGACTTTATACAATTTCCAGAGCGTTGCACTGTGGGTAACTGTCCCATAGTTCCCGCAGTCTCCCCTGCCCATTGGAATTCTGGGTTGAGATCTCAATGCCTGATGGGGCAAAAATAGTGTCATGAGTGAGTCTGGGTAAATGTCATCACTCAATCCTCCCTCCATGAAAACAACAGCAGACAATCATTTTGCGCCCTTTTCCCTGGATAGCCCGGGCAGACACCATAGCACAGCAACCATGGAGCCCGTTCAGCCTTTTTTCACTGTCACCGTATGTCTTCTTTATAGTGCTGACAGACGTGGTACTGCAGTGCTACACAGCAGCATCCCCTTGCTTTTTGCAAGTTAGCAAAGATGGTTACCAGCCCTACTGTACCGTCTGCTGCTTTGCAAGTTGACAATGACAGTTACCAGTTATACTGCACCATCTGCTACTGTCATGGGTGCTCCTGGCTGGCCTCGATGGGGTCGGCCACGGGCTTATGGACAAAAATAGGAATGACTCCCCAGGTCATTCTCTTCCTTAAGTTTTGTCTAATGGAGAGTCAGTTCTGCCTAGATTATCAGGCAAACCTACTAAAGAACCAAGAGGGGCAAACGGGCGCTCCGGGTCAGAGCCCTAGAGATCCTGCAGAAATGATGCGCTGCATGCCATTCTAGTGGGTGCCCCTGCAACAACCCTACCCATTGCTTCCCTCCTCCCCTACCCCTTCTGGGCTACCATGGCAGTTATCCTCCCATTTGTGTGATGAAGTAATAAAGAATGCAGGAATTTGAAACAACACTGACTTTATTGCTTCTGCAAGCAGGGATCAAAGGGGGGAGGGGAGCACAGCCTCCAGCTGCTATGAATGAACCTGGGAGTCATTCCCATCTTTGTCCAGGCACCCCCGGCCGACCTCACCGAGGCCAGTCAGGAGCACTCACGGGACAACGATGATGGATACCTGTCCTACTGTACCGTCTGCTGTCCGCAAGGGAAGGGAAGGGGATGCTGCTGTGTAGTGCTCCAGCACCACATCTGCCAGCGGCATCCAGTAGACATACAGTGACACTGAAAAAAGGTGAGAGAGGATTTTTTTCCCTTTGCTTTCATGGGGGCAGGAGGCGGGGGAACGACATATACTCTGAACAACCCGAGACAATGTTTTTGACCCTTCAGGCTTTGGGAACTCAGCCAAGAATTCAAATGGTTTTTGGAGAGTGCGGAAACTGTGGGATAGCTACAATCCTCAGTCGCCCCTCCCTCCATGAGCGTCCATTTCATTCTTTGACTTTCTGGTACGCTTGTCTCAGTTCCTTAAGTTTCAGCACTGCGTTGAGTCCCTGTTGTGGCCTCTGTCCATCATAGCCTTGGAGATTTTTTCAAATGTTTTGGTATTTCATCTTTTGGAACAGAGTTCTGATAAAACAGATTCATCTCCCCATACAGAGATCAGCTTCAGTATCTCCCGAACAGTCCATGCTGGAGCTCTTTTTTGATTCTGGGACTGCATAGTCACCTGTGCTGATCAGCGCTCCACGCTGGGCAAACAGGAAATGAAATTCAAAAGTTCACGGGGCTTTTCTTGTCTACCTGGCCAGAGCATCCGAGTTCAGATTGCTGTCCAGAGCAGTCACAATGGTGCACTGTGGGATAGCGCCCAGAGACCAATACTGTCAAATTGCAGCCACACTAACCCTGATCTGACATGGCAATACTGATTTCAGCACTACTCGTCATCAAGGAGGAGTACAGATACCGGTATTAAGAGCCCTTTATATCAATATAAAGGGCTTCTTTGTGTGGACGGATGCAGGGTTAATGTGACATAAACTCGTAGTGTTGACCAGGCCAGAGAGAGCAGCAGGTTTCCCCTTTTGTTTCCTGCTTTCGTTTCCTTGACTAGTTTCTCCTCTGCACCAACTTGCTGTATTTGTTTGTGAGTCTGACTAGCTCAGTTGGTAAAGTATCAGACTTTTAATCTGAGGGTTCAAGTCCCTGGTCAGGTAATAAACTACTCATTATATCTTAAAAATCTGTCTTTCTGGAGTCTTCTTTGATGTTTTTTCTCTTCAGGATTTTGCCTTTTCTAAGAAGGGCCTTTGTGTGTGGGGGATTGAAGGGGCAACTTCCTGACAGCCCCTCTGTCCTTGCAGGCTGGAGGAATAAAGGCCTCTGGGCATATAGCATGTTCCTCCCCTGCACGCACACACACAAAATATCCCTATGGAATTAGAATCACCTGCTGCCTTCCCCTGTTCTGCTGGATCCCCAAATGAGGATACTCTTCAGCCTAAACCCATGTCCCCTCTTTGCCCAGTGCCACTCAGTCCCAACCCTCAGTCCCTCCTATGCTCACTGCTCCTCACTCCCAACCAGAGCCTGCTCCTCTTCACCCTTCTCCTCTGTCCCAACCCACAACCCCCTCCTATTCCCAGTGCCCCTCAATCTCAACCCACAGCTCCTTCCTTCCCCCCAGCAGCAGGTGCTTCAGACCCCCTCAGGAAGATTTTCTTGCAAGGTTTCGTGTATGAGTCTTCATGTGGATTTTACAGTATGTTGGGAACATGTTGGGTTGCTTGCCAAAATGATCACTTTTGGCTGGTGTTGGATTCCCAGTCTCCTTGTTATTGGGACAGGAGAAATAAAGGGTTGTTGTCCTTGTTGTGTGAATCGAGGGCAGCAGAACTGTGCTTGGCAGACCCAGATGGAGGGACTCACCCTCAATTCAATAGCACTTGCTAGGCAGGGGACATTGGTTCCAAAGCCAAGTGGGCTGGGGCCTGAGTCCTCATGCTAAAATTTATGTGTTAGACCATCTTTAGGACAGGGTGGCTGTGGAGGGGTGAGTGAGTCCCTAGACAACATAGTGAGTACGGTGCCTTCTTATTTTCCCCCTTTTCCACCCAGGATGGCAGATGAACTCTACAGAGGCACCTCTGGGCTTGCACTGACTAAGGACAACAGCTGTGAGTGGGATGCAGAGAGGAGATGGCTCATGTTAAATGACTTTTGGTTGCTGGACTTAAGAACCTTAGAGAGAAGGACACTGCCCAGCTTATTTGTGGGTGGGTCTTTTCCTCATAGTTTAGGTTTATGTGTTGGGGCTGCTGACATGACTTCTGCTAACCCTGGGCTTGCATTGCAATGTAGACGTACCCTGAGAGTGCAGCTATACTGAGATAAAATCCCTGTGGCCTGGCTGGCCTGGATGATCTGATTTGGGCTCCTGGGGCTCAGGTTGTGAGGCTAAAAACTGCAGTGTAGATATTTGGGCTCAGACTGGAGCCCAGGCTCGGAGACCCTCACCCCTTGTGGAGTCTCAGAGGCTGGGCTCAAGCCCAAGTGTCTACACTGTAATTTTATTACCCTGTCGCACAAGCCCCACAAGCCTGAATCAGCTGACCCAGGGTTTGAGAATAGTGACTTGGGTGTGCTAATGGCAGTGTAGACATAATGCTAGGCTATGTCTACACTGCAATGAAACATCCAGGGCTGCCCCATGCCAGCTACGGCTCCTGGGGCTTGGGCCGTGGGGTGGTAAATTTGCAGTGTAGACATCTCAGCTCAGGCTCAATACCAGGGTCTGGGACCCCACAAGGTTGGGAGGGAGTTTAGCAAGCAAAAAAGGTAAAATGGCAGTGGAGTATTACCGTGGACTCAGTGGCATTTCTCCATTGGTCTGTCTGCTTTGGGGCAGGGACAATAACACGTCCTGCTGCTTTTGTTGTTTCAAAGGGCGGTTTAGGATTTTCATTCTCAGACACTGGGCACAAAGCAGGACTCAACCCTCAATGCAAATTAAATGAGCTTCCCTACAGATTCTGGCAGCCACAATGAGCATTTGGTGCGAGAGCTCAGACCTGCCCCTGTCTCAGAGGGAGGGGGTCAGCTGCGAGGGGACTGGACCACTGTCCTATCAGCTCTTATCTCCCAAACTTTCAATAACTCTATTATCAGTGGCTCTGAGCATAATTTAAACCATAAGAAAAACCACACTGGGCTAGGCTGAAGGCCCATCTAGCTCTGAATCTTGTTTTCTGACAGTAGCCAATACCATGTACCCCAAAAGCCACTCCCCTAGGGACCTGAACCTAGGATCTCCTGCTTACAAGGCAAGTGCTTTAGCGAGCTAAGCCATGGTGCTTACATCTGGTTAAAATACAGTGTCTGACCACACCTGACTCCCTGCCATCTCCACCAGGACCTGACAAACTTTGCTTGTGTTTGGATTCTGCAAAGCGGAGGAGCAGATGAGGTTTTCCTTCAAGCTCTGTGTGTGTGTGTGTGTGTGTGTGTGTGTGTGTGTGTGTGTGTGTGTGTGTGTGTGTGTGTGTGTGTGTGTAAAAATCTTTGACCAGGTCTGCACTACAAAATTATTTCAGCAGAATTATATTGCTCAGGTCTGTGAAAAACTCACAACTCCCCTTCGGTCGGCAGCTCGTGGCTGGTGTACACACTGCAATGCCACATCTGGTGACAAAACTGCCCTGTTTTGTTGACAAAATAAAACCACTTCGATGAGAGGCCTAGAGCTTTTTGCAGCAAACTTAAAGGGACAGAGTGCCAGTGTAGATGCTGCCGTTCATTATATAACCATAACTGGCCTCCTCCAGTATCCCATAATGCCTGCCGTGAACTCGCCTGCCCTGCATTCTGCTACAGAGCCATGGGACCCTCTCCTTTCATAGCTCCAGGAAGTTCTGACAGCTAAGCCTGCTGCTCTGCTCTGGCAGCCAGGAGCAAATCTCTGCCGTGGATGCTGCTCTCTCCCGCCCTGCAAACACAGAGCAGGTGGCAGGAGCTTCCTTACAGTGGGGGCGGCGAGGCATTGGCATCTGAACTGTGACAACCCCATGATACCCCTTCCTTCGAGGAGGCTCTTACCTTCTAAACAGGGACGGCTGTTTTCTAGTAAAATCACTACAAGGGAAGGAGAAAACTCAAAAGAGGTTCCTCCTGGCGCTCACGTCCGTGAACCCAAATACTCTCTCAGTCCTCAAAGAGAGACCTGGAGAAGGAGACTTGCTGAAGCAAAGCCCCAAGGGTCTCTGAGGTTTCCCTGGCCCCTCACCCCTGTCCTGCCTGGCTGATGTCAGCATCTCTCTGTGAGGTCACCACCTCCCCACCACCTTGGACCAATAGTCTGAGGTCCTGCAAAAGGCCTTTGTGATGTCACTGTCACACCCCTCCCTTGCTGTGCCAATGTCCTGCCCCTGGCCTGGACCTTTGGAGGTTTGAGCTACTCCCTGTGGATCACCCCACTCAAGGAGTGTTCGTTCTAGGCAGCAAGCCAGCTAGACAGGAAAACATCAGACGCTGCTCCCAATGCTACACTCTGTTTTTCAGAAATTAGTCAACTTTATGGCCGGAAGAGACCATTAGAGCATCTAATCTGACCCCCTGCATATCACAGGCCTCCTGTATGACACAAGAGCTACTTTGGGGGCAAAAACATTCAAGAAAGGCATCTAGTCTTCATTAAATGACATCAGGAGATGGCGAATCCACCCCTTTCCTTGGTAGCTTGTTCCTGTGGTGAATCATCCTCACTGCTGAATTTTTGCGCCCTATTTGTAATATGAATTTCTCTTTTCACTTTTCGGCCATTGGGTCTTGTTATGCCTTTCTCTGCTCGATTAAAGAGCCCTTTAATACCCAGTCTTTTCTCTCCCTGAAGGCACTTCAACACTTCAGTTCAAGTCACCTTTCAATCGTCTTTTGATAAGCTAAACAGGTTGAGCTCTTTCACTACTCACTAGAAGGCATTTTTCTCCAGCCCTCAGAACATTTGGTGGCTCTTTGCTGCCCCAGCAGAGCAGTTTGCAGGGACCACTGGAGTGGTTCATGGAATGGCTGGTGGAGTGGAGCGGCTCAGACTCCCTGCTTGCAAGAGGGGAAGTATTGCCTCCTAGAGGCACCCAGGGGGGTGATGTGTAATTGTCCCAGGTCACTGGGTGGGGGCTCGAGCCAGTTTTGTATTGTTTTATTGAAGCAGAACCCCTAGATACTGAACCCAGCCCTTGTTTCTGCCAACTCAGAGGGGCAGAAGAGTTACAGGAATTTATCACACAACCCTCCCTGTTCCCATGGGGAGAATCTAGGGAAGGGGGAGTCATTCCTCACCTGTGCTCCCAGAAGAACTGCTAGGACTCCTTCCTGCCAGCTACTCACTACTGGATTCACCCTCAGCTCCTGGGATCTTTCTGCTCCAAAGGCTCCAGAGGCCTGGGGTTGGGAGGGCGTCACTGCACAGTCTGAAACACAAGGGAGGATTCTGGAATTGAAGGAAGGAGCAAAAAATGGAGAGGAAAGAAACAGAGAGAAAACGCCTCATCTCTCTCCCCTCCCCGTCCCAGCAAGAAATGTTACCAAGGATCAGCGTTAGGGGAAATGGTGCCCTGGGTAAAACTTAGACTTTGGCACTTCCCCATCGCCCCTAGACGATCCCCCTCTCCCTTTACCCCCTAGCTCCGGCACTCCCAACCCTTGTGCCTCCTTCACCCCAACTCCTGCCCCCTCCTGTGCCCTAACCCCTACACTGTGTCCCCTTTGCCCTTAACTCCCATACTCCCCTCTTGTGCCACCAACCACTGCCCCCTCCTGAACCCCCTTGACACCTGACCCCTGCACCCCCTCCTGTGCCACCAGCCACTGCTCCTCTCCTGCACCCCCTTCACCCTAATCCTACACCCCCCTCCTGTGCCACCAGCCACTGCCCCTCTCCTGCACCTCCTTCACCCTTAACCCCTGCACCCCTTCCTGTGCCACCAGCCACTGCCCCCTCCTGCACCCCCTTCACCCCTAACCCCTGCGCATCAACCTCTGCCCCTCTCCTGCACCCCTTTCACCCCTAACCCCTGCACCCCCTCCTGTGCCACCAGCCACTGACCCTCTCCTGCACCCCCTTCACCCCTAACCCCTGCGCCCCAACCCCTGCCCCTCTTCTGCACCCCCTTCACCCTAATCCCTTCACCCCCTCCTGTGCCACCAGCCACTGACCCTCTCCTGCACCCCCTTCACCCCAACCCCTTCCCCCGCTCTTTTGTCCCCAACCCCTGCGCCCACTCCTGCACCCACGTGCGGACAGTGATCTGTGTGCATGGAGCAGCTAGCATTGCTCCTCCCTGGGATGCTGCTCCTCTGGGTACCCCTAGGGGTTGTGAGGGTGGGGAGATGAGAAGTGACGTCATCCGAGCTCCCTGCATCCAGGTCACTTTCCTCAGCTGGGCTGCATAAGGGGAGGGCAGAGAGCAGCAGCTTCTGATGCTCCCCTCACAGCACAGCCCAAGTGGGAAAAGTGACCAGGACGCATGGAGCACATAGTGTTGCTCCTCACTCCCCCCAACCCTCTATGGGCCCATGGAGGAGCATTGGGGCAGGGGAGAGCAGTGAGCACCTTTGCACTGCCACACGGTGCCCTTTGACCCCCTGGAGCCTTGGGTGGCTGCTGGGGGCCCCACCCCTAGTGCCGGCCAGGCTCCCCAGCACAAGCAGCAGAAAACACAGGGAGACTGGCCCCACACTGAGCAGCGGTAGCCTGGGCGGCACGTAATGGAGGTCGGGGGGGCTCAGTCTCCCCAAACCTTGCATCACCAAGGGGACAGTGGGGCCCATGACTGGGACCCCGGCCAAATTAGGCCACCCTGCAAAAGTCTCCCCTATGTCAGCCCCAGGGCTGGAGGAGCTCCCACTCCCTGCTACGGCCCAGGGGCTGCAGCAGGGGTACGGAGCTTCTCTGGTCTCAGGGCCGCAGCGGGGCAGGGGTAAAGGAGTGATAGGGTGGGGCTGGTGGGGGAAGGGGTGGAACAGAGGTGATAGTGGATGGGGCTGTGGGTGGAAGGGGGCAGAGCCACAGACAGAAGGGGGTGCATGGTTCTGGTGCTGGGGCCCCCATACTTGTTCTCCCTTTCCCTGGGCTTTGGCATCACTAGCCCCTGCTTAGCGAGTAGGGTTCAGTGGTCCCCATAATGTGGGGTATGACTCCTAGGGAGACACAAAGGAACATTCATGGGGGCACCTCAGGGCCTGAGTCAGCCCCCATGGAGGGCAGGGAGGAAGCACCACTCAGCCCCACTCTGTCCCAGCTCTTCCCCAACCCCACCCTCAGTCTGGGCCTCTGGCTCCCAGCCCAGCGATGACCCCCTTGCCCCTGTCCGCACCCCTCTCTCTAGCAAGCAACAGCCCCACTCCCAGCCCTGCTTCTCGACCGTGGCTTCCGAGGGGCCACAGCCATGGCTAAGAGGGCACAATGTGAAATATTTGGGGACCACTGTTTTAGCGTGATGTCCTCAATCCTTCTCTGCAGTCCAATAAAAGCTATTCCTCACTCACCTACCCCTCCATCAGGATGGACTAGGTCTGTTCTGCTGCCCTTCACTCATACAGGAAGGAGAATAACATTTTATTCCACTCAATGCTAAAGTGATTTGTAACCCAAGACCATCCCAAACTGGTCATTTTGGGGAAGCGGCCCCATCATGCTGCATAGCTAGGCAGAGTAGGTGTGTCTATGCAAACACGGTCTGTTCCTGAAGTCTTTCCCTAGCTCCTCACTAGATGTGAGGGAGGAGGTCATTCAGACCCTGCTTACGCTTAGTATTTAAAAAGTCCTTCGTGTCCCTATCTCTGTCGCCCTTAGATTTCTCCTCCTGTCCCTTTTGTTGCAGCTCAGATGAGGTGGCCCAGTGGTTAAGGTGATGGATTGCTAATCCATTGTGCTCTGCATGCATGGGTTCAAATCCCATCCTCACTGGAAGCATTTAGTCTTGACTCTTCCTTTATAGACAACCATCTCCCCACTTGGTACAATAACAGACACAACAATGTTGCTTCTTGCAAACAAAAACCTTCTCAGAAACTCCAACACCCCCCCCCCGGCTTTAAATAAAATGTCTAAATCCCAGGTTTCTAAAAAATGTCTCTAGTTCTGTATTTCATAGTTTTTATCTTAAAAGCTAATGTTTCCTCAAGCTGAATAAGGCAACGCTTCAAAGGGAAATGGTAGGGGAGAAATAGGAAAGGAAAAAGCCCCTTTTCTCAGGAGATACAAACTCGACTCCCTCCTGTCTCTATCACCAGTGGATTTTGCCTCCCTCCTTCTGAGGTGTAAATAAAATAAAGAGGAGACAAGGTGGTTTGGCACAAACAAAGGTAAGTGTAGTCAGGGTAAAGGTGCAGAAAGCTGGGGGAACAGGGGAAAATGCGAACTTAATGAATACAATGAAACAGTGACTGGGTTTGGGAGCTTAACGCTCAGGCCCATAAACCCTCTCTTGGAAACTAGAAAACACTAAACAATGCCCCAACACAGAAACCTTTCCCCACTGTTCAGGCGCAGTGGATCCCAGGTGCCGGCGCGACGCCCAGGACCTTCCACTCTCCCGTTGATTTAGAACCGTTGAGGAGGAGCACTGGGGAGTCCAGACGACGGTTGGGTTTCGTTGCTGGCACGGAGGCCCTCTGGGATGCTGGACACCAGGAATGCAGGACGGCAGGAATGGGGGTGACAGGCCTCCTGTTCCTCAGTCTCACGGTGGGACCGAGGGGGTTCTTCACTCTCCAGCTTGGGAGCACTGTGAAGACACGACCGTGGACGGGTGACTCAGAGATTCCCTCCTTCCTCATCACTGCACAACTGTTATCTTTTGTCTGAGCCAGGCAGAGTTTATCTTCATCACGTTCTATCCATCCACTTCTCAAAGTGTCATGTGATGAAGCATTCTCCGTTGTCTGTGCTTGGAGATGATGCTTTGACTTCTTTAATCCTCTATCAGAGTGGCTATGAGTGGAGATGAAAGTGTCAAAGACCTGGGAGAGGAATTCAAATGGATCCCAAACACAGTGCAATCATTGGGAGTTTAAATCCCAGGTTCCATCTATTGGCAAAGCCACTTCTAACAAGGTAGCTGTTTTGTCCCCCATTATGGCACAAGTTTGAAATATGGGCAGCATAGAGCCAATATTCATAACATCAACTACAAAAATGATACACATCTAGAGATAGCATCATTATAATCAGCCAATCAGAACCTCTCCATAGACCCCTTACAAAACAACCTTTCTACAATATTGACTGCAAATATAGAACAGTGGTCGCAACGGTGATCTATACAGTTACAGATTATGTCAATAACGTCACAGGAGGTGACATGGCATCAGTGAGACTGATATTGGAATAGCTTTCAGTTTTGGTGTCCTCATTTGAAAAAGATGTTGTAAAATTGGAGCTAGGGCAGCAAAGAGCTACTAAATGTTCTGAGGGCTGGAGAAAAATACCTTCTAGTGAGCTATTGAAAGAGCTCAACCTGTTTAGCTTATGAAAAGAAGATTGAAAGGTGACTTCTCTGAAGTGTTGAAGTGCCTTAATGGAGAGAAAAGATTGGTTATTAAAGGGCTCTTGAATCTTGCAGAGAAAGGTATAACAAGACCCAATGATTGGAAGGTGAAAAGAGACAAATTCCTATTACAACTAAGGCACAAATAGTCAACAGCGAGGATGATTCACCACAGGAACAAGCTACCAAGGAAAGGGGTGGATTCTTCATCTCCTGATGTCATTTAATGAAGACTAGATGCCTTTCTTGAATGTGTTTGCCCCCAAAGTAGCTCTTGTGTCATACAGGAGGCCTGTGACATTCAGGGGGTCAGATTAGATGATCTAATGGTCTCTTCTGGCCAGAAAGTCGACTAATTTCTGAAAAACTGAGTGTAGCACTGGGAGCAGCGTCTGATGTTTTCCTGTCTAGCCGGCTTGCTGACTAGAATGAACGCTCCTTGAGTGGGGTGATCCACAGGGAGTAGCTCAAACCTCCAAAGGTCCAGGCCAGGGGCAGGACATTGGCACAGCAAAGGAGGGATGTGGCAGTGACATCACAAAGGCCTTTTGCAGGACCTAAGACTTATTGGTCCAAGGTGGTGGGGAGGTGGTGACCTCACAAAGAGATGCTGACATCAACAAGGCAAGGCAGGCTGAGCTGCTCACGTGAATGGTTGCCCCGTGGCCGGGGGGGACCATCACATTCTGTTTATGTATTGGACAGTCATATAAAATCCAGTCCAACAGTCCCCCTTTTCCACTAGTTATTTAATAGCAACATCAAATCCCCTCCGATCTTGGTGGTTTTCTCTCATGTTATCAAATGTCGTTTGTGACAGGGTTCTCTCTGCGTGTGTCAAAGATTGATATAAAATACCCCAAACATTTGCCCCACTTCTCTCTAGTTGTTTTATTTCTAATTGAATATGATGGGTTGTTTCCCATTGTGCTGAGATGCAGCCGCCTCTGGGATGGATCCATGGTGGCCATTATTTGCTAGTGACAGCCCGTGGATCTTTCTTGCCCTCCAGGCCTTCCATTCTCCTGTTAAAGAAGCACTCCCCAGGCTCCCTCTGCCTGTGTGACTGGCCAGCAGGAGGTGGTGTTAACTTTCTAGCCACTTCTCACACTCTGTGAGGTAACACTTGCAGGGGCAGGGAAGGTGTCTGTGTGGGGAGATTGCAGCTGAAGGGGCATTGTGGTAGGGGGAGGCCTCTGGGTGGCTGGGCAGGGGGTACCCTAGTCAGGTTGGTGGGTTGTGGAGGTTTGGGGTTTTCGGGGGTGGTGGTTCTGATGTGCCCATCCCTGAGGCTATGGGTCCTGGAGGTGGGTATCGCTGGGGGCCTGGTGGCTGCAGAACAGTGGGGGTGGGTGTCTCTTGGGGAGGCGGGATAGAGGGTTAGAGGGAGCCTGGTTCTGTGCCAGGGGCTCTGTCTGTGCTTCCCCCGCTGGTTCCTGGTTTTGTTGCCATGCCCAGTGCACAGAGCTGGGGGAGGGGATCCCTGGCACTAGGTGAGGACATGCCAGGGAAGCAGAGTGATGGGTCGCACTGTAAAGCATCAGGGGGTCACACTGGGCAGAGGAGGGGGTCCCAGGCAAATGTCAGGGTAGATCGTTCTGGAGGGTGGGGAAGTTCCTAGGCAGGCAGTGAGGGACTGAGTTCCCAGTGGGGGGCGGGTGGGTCCCTTGAGGGGGTCCCTGGCTGCTGGGGGCTCTTGGTGGGGGGAACCCTTTGGGATTCCCAACCTGGCAATCATGGTGTGGTGGGGGTTCTCTGGCCGGTGGGGCTTTGAGGGGTATCTGGGGTCCCTGGCCAGGGACTCTGGGGGCTGCGTCCCAGGGAATATCTGATGGGATCCTGGCTGGGGGGTTTCTGGGGCCCCTGGCTGGGGGGTCTGGGCTCTGGGTACTAGGGGGTGTCTGGGGGCTGCTGCTAACCATGATCCTTCTCTCTGGTCAACTTGTACCAGAGTCCTGGCTCCTAGTCACCAGGTCACCAAGTCCGTTCCCCAGTCACGTGCCCTGTCACTGTGATAACTTTCTGTCCACTTAGCAAACACTGTTAGTGTGAATTCACAGAATTTCCTTTTCTCCTCTTTTGAAAACTGCAGGAACTTTCGGTTCCGTTTGGAAAATTTTTGCCCCCAGTCCTTGTCCTAGATCTGCGGGGGTGAGGGAGGTGGGAAGGGAGTCAGCACTGCCACCCGATGGTCTTTTCCACAGCGTTCTGAACTCATTCTTTCTGAAATCTGGTGTCATTGAGACCGTTGTTAATCCAGAGTCACTGTATGGAAAGACAAGGAGTGATTCCAGATGGACAGTGGGTCAAATGAGATCAGCCATTCTCCCTGTGAGGAGGGGCTCCCATTAGCTGCTCTCCCCAGAGAGCTAAAGGAGGGAAGCTGCTCATACACTCCGTCCCTCTCTGCTCAGGATATTGGGGTTCAGCTTCCTGGGTCAGATGCTGCAGCCTCCATTGTGATCTGGGAGACCAGGCTTGGCAGCTGCTGCTCCCCCAGTGGGGCTCTGTGCTGGGAAGTGACCTTAATTAAAGCTTCTTCTCTGCCCGGCCCAGGGGATGACTTTCTGCAGCTGGTCCTAGCCCCCTAGGGCAGTCCTGGGCCCTGTTACTACTAAATTCTGAGCCAGAGTCTCCAGATAACTGAAAGACCTCAGGGAATGTCCTAGGGTCTGGCAAGAAAGTGACTCTGCACAAACAACACCACCTCATTTCTCCTCCCATTAGCGGTTGCCAGGAGGAAATCCAGCCATGGGAGAGCAAAGCCCCCAGGAAAGGGACTGTCCCAGCCAGAGGGGCAGGGAGAGAGGACAGGGGAAGGAGAGACTGAAAGGGGCAGTGGGAGAAATGAAGGTGGGGGAGAGATTTCCAGCTCTCTAGTCCACCCAGACACATGTATTGCTGCATCCTGGGGCAGAACCACTTTCCAGTGAACAAAACAAGGATCAGACAGAGCAAAAGCCAGTTCCTGACTCCATATTCCCCCTGCTGGGGTGTGGCTGCCGTGGGGTCAGTGTCTGAGGGAATCCCCCACAGTGACTCCTTTGGTTCTGCTCTTTTCTAGCCTTGTGTTCAGAGAAGGGGTGAGGGGAGAGAGAAGGGAGGTTAAAAATGTGTCTGTGGACTTAGCCTGGCAGGAGGGGCCAGGTCTAAATTGTAATAAACAGATTGAGCATTTCCCAGCATGACAGAATCTAGGGTGTCTGTCTGCAGGGAAAGGGCCTGGGGGAATTGTGATGTGAAATTAACTAAAACCGGTTCTGAAACGCCCACAACTGCCCTTCTCCCCCAGACAGGCTGCAGAATGTTTTGCTCCAGCTCATCCCAGCCTGGCGTGGGACAGGGAAGAGAAATGGCTGCAGTGGAGTCAGTCCAGGTAGAGATTATCGGGGGGTTGCTGGTGGGTTCCTGCTGGAGGAAAGGGAGAGCAAATACACCAGAGGTGGGAAGGTTTGCAGAGTCTGGTTTGGAGGTTGGAGCGGGGCAGGAAATTCACAGCGTGGGGAAAGGAGGAGGCCAGGGTGTGGCAGACCTGCTGGGAGTTATTTACTAAGTGGCCTAGATTCTAGGAACAGACCCAGGAGGTTTGGAGGTGGAAATGCCCTAATTTGTGAAGAGAGAAAATAACCCACCTACATGGAGCTAGTCAAACTGACCAGACTCCTAGTGCTGGAGCCTGACCTCATTAACCATCAGCTGCTGTGAGATATAAAGGGGACACCCATGAGTCAGGCTTATTGGAGCTGCCTCTCCCTTCATATCCCACTCCTCACAATGAGGAGGGTGTTGGGCATCCTACCAGCGAGCTCTCCCTGGACCCTGCTAGGGGCTCCATCTCCTGTATCAGTCAGTGGCTAGTAGGGGGGTGATGGATATGCTGGGAGAGATAAGGGGCTCTCTCTTCATCCCCTCACCCTGGCATTTGCTGGATACTCTGAGCCAGGTCGAGGTGGGACTCTCCTGACTATGATCCACCCAGAGCTTCCATTTGATTCACTCTTCTCTGCCACAAATAGTGGGGCTGTGAGTGGGGCAGCAAGTCCTTAGTGTTGGACTCTTACTCTTTCAGGGGCTGGTGACCTTCAAGGAGATGGCTATGTATTTCACCAGGGAAGAGTGGGCTCTGCTGGACCCCACTCAGAGAGCCCTCTACTGGGATGTCATGCAGGAGAACTATGAGACTGTGACCTCGCTGGGTAAGGGTTCCTGTCCCTTCTGTTCTTGGAAGGGGAAATGAAGAGTGAAGGTTCACGCCACCCCCACAATGCCATCTGTACCCTGTCCTGTTTCAGCATCACCCCAATAGGCCAGTGACACACATAATACCAGAGACCCTCCTCTGCTGCAGAACACTTTGGGAACAGAGCACAGGAGCCGCATTGCACAGTGTCAAATATCTCCTGTTTGCTCAAGTGAAACTGGGGGTTAGGTCTGGCATAACTGTCCCATACCCCTAATCATTTTTCTTGCCCTTTTCTGAACCTTTTCCAATTCCAATATTTCTATTTTTGAGATGGAGTGACATGTGCATGCAGTATTCAAGATGTGGGTGTATCATGGATTTATTTGCTGTTTTTACAAATATGATCTATGAGATATTCTGTCATATCTATCACTTTCTTAATTATTTCCTACATTGTTCACTTTTTTTCACTGCTGCTGCACATTGAGTGGATGTTTTCAAAGAACTATCCACAGTGACTCCAAGATCACTCTCTTGAGTGGAAACAACTAATTTAGACCCCATCATTTTGTATGTATAGTTGGGATTGTGTTTTCCAATGGGCTGCACTATGTGCTATCCTGTCATCTAGTACTGCTAAGATCCTGGATTCAGTAATATCCCTGCCCTTCCTGTTCCCTTTCTCCACCGAACCCCGCCAGCCCATGCTTCCTGTTCCCAGCTTCCCCAGGATTCTCGCACTGTCTCTGATCTTCTCTGTCAGCAAGAAGCAGTGCCAGGGACACTTGCCCTCTGTCTGGAGTCTTCGATTTCTGGGACATGGATTTACTTTCTCTGTGTTGTAAGAGGCTCTGTCATAATGAGTGTCTGTGATGTTACCCAGAGTACAATCTGGACTGTTAAATAGCTGTACCTCAGTCCTCCAGCATGGGGTGCCTTTTCCACTGTTTTCCCGCGAGAACAGCCCCTCTTGGCCAATTAACACACAGTCTCCAGCATGTAACTCACTCCCAGCTACACAGTATTGAGTGCTGCTAGACAGCCACTCATGAATTACACCTCAGGAGAAAACCAGCAAATTCTCAAGTGCCCAACTTTCCCCCAGAAATGTGCATCTTGCACTGTCCAGCACGCTACTGAACGACCCAAGCTCATATGAAGTCTGTCATTTCATCAGCGGAAAATGACATGCACCAGCTTGTTATCCCAAACAGAGTTTCCAACACACTTCAATCCACACATACTGGTTAGATGAACAATAAACCAAGCTTGTTAACTACCAAAAACTAAAACTAGGCCCAGTCCATGAAAGGGGCACTCCCAGGAGAGACTGTATAAAGGCTGGAACATGAAACACCTTTGTAAACCTGAGACAGCTGCCTTGGGGACAATGACAGGGAGAATCCCCCAAAGTGACTCCTTTCTTTCTGCTCTTCTCTGGCCTCCGATTGTTCCTTCCAACGTGGAGTACTTTGCACTTGTCTCTACTGAATTTGATCCTATTTACTTCAGATCATTTCTCCCGTTTGTCCAGATCATTTTGAATTTTAATCCAATCCTCCAAAGAACTTACAACCCCTCCCAGCTTGGTGTTGTCCGCAAACTTGATACGTGTAAGAGAGAGACTGTTACTGGGAGGGTTTCCCCATGTGTCAGAGGGTTACACCCTGGTGGGAGGGGGCTAGGCCTGTACTGGAATAAGGTCACTCTGTGCTTCACAGTGTGCTAGAACCTAGAATGTGCATTAGCAGGGGAAAAGCTGGGGGGAATCGGCTTGGGGAATGGACAAAAGCCTAGTCTGAATTCTCACACCTTGCCCTTTTCACCCCGGCAGGCCAGAGAATAACATCCATGTTTCGCTGCAGATCACCTCGTCCTCCCAGGGGCAAGGAAATGGCTGCCATGGAGCTGGCTCAGGTAAGAGATTATCAGGGTGGCGGGCTCTGCTTGGAGGTTGAGGAGCAGTAAATGCATAAGAGGGTGGGAATTGCTAGAGGTGGTGGGAAGCAGGAAATATCTCGGGTGGAGAAAGGGAGGGGACAGCATGTGACAAACCTGCTGAGACTTGTGTAGTGTAGGGCGTGATGGGTTGTCACCCCCAGGAGGCAGTTTGTGGAGCTTCTGGGAACTGCTGTGTCCTCTAACCCTCACGCTGGGCTGGCCCTTCTCACACTGCTTTGCTGGAGATTTCGCTAGCCTCTCCAGGGCCTGTTATCACCCAACACAACAGCAGGTGGCGCCATGCAGCCAACTAAGCTACCTGAGTGCGTTACCTAAGCCACTCAAGGACAGATAGAAGACAAGAGCCAATTTCCCACTCCCCAACCTTGCACACTTGCTGTAGTATAAATCCAGAATGATACCATCTTATAGTGCACAGGGATCTCTATAATACAAGCTCATTAATTTAGTTTCCCTTCCCCTCGATATGGGACAGATGTGCACAACAAGCTGAGATTTTCCCCAGACACTTCACTCAAAATACACTGGTTAAGATAAAGCATCAAACAAGTTTATTAACTGCAGAAAGATAGATTAAGTGATTATAAGTGATAACAAACAGATCAAAGCAGATTATTTAGCAAATAACCAAAACTCAGACTAAGCCTAACATACTAGATGGATAGAATTTGAATTAGCAATTTCTCACCCTGACTGATGGTACAAGCAGTCCCCCAAGTTTCCATACACAAGCTAGAAATCTCTTGATCCTGGGAGCAGCACTTCCCCCACATCCGTTTTTGTTTCTCAGGTGTTTCCAGAAGTTCTCTTGTGTGGAGAATGAGGCCAAGAGATGATGTCACACCCCACCTTATGTAGCTTTTCCATATGGTGGGAACCTTTTGTTCCAAACTCAGTTCCTAGTCCAGTTTGTGGAAAAATACAGGTACTAAAATGGAGTTTAGTGTCATGTGGTCTGGTCACAGGCCCTGCTGAGTCATAGTAGCCATGACTCATAGGCTGGCTGAAACATTCACAGGAAGGCTAAGCTCTTCCACAGTCCATTGTCTTTGTTGAGCCATCAGCACTGTCTGGCTTCTTCATTGTTGTACCTGAAAGGCTCATTGTGGGTGTTACCCAGAGTAAGCACATTTGAAATACAGATACAGAGCCAATATCCATAACTTCAGATACGAACATGATATGTGCACACAAATAGGATAATCATATTCAGCAAATCAGAACTTTTCCAGTGACACCACACATGATGCATCTTCTACAAAATAGATCATAATTATGTCCTAATCATATTATAATCATACCACTATGATGAATATGGGGGTGTAGTGTCAGATAGGTCCTAATTTCAAGGCACAGGAGTTGGGAATGGAACTTCCCCTCTTTGAGGAACAGGAAATAACCCTCCAGCCAGGGCCGGGACAACTTCCCAGACTCTCAGCGATGGAGCCTGAATCTACTGACATTTCATTAATGACCACCAACCCCAATCTTTGTGGCAACTGTAAACTTTATCAGTGATGATTTTGTACTCTCTTCTAAGTCATGGATAAGAATGTTAAATAGCACAGGGCCAAGAACCAATCCCTGCAGGAACCTGCTAGAAAGAAATCCACTCGATCATGGTTCCCCATTTACTATCAGAGTTTTTAATCTATTTAATGTATGCCGTGTTTATTTTGTATCATTCTAGTTTTTTTTAGTAAAAATATTGTGCTAATCAAGTCATGTCCCTTACAGAAGTTTAGGTATATTACATCAATACTATTAGCTGCAACCAAACTTTTGATCTCATCCAATAAGGATATCCCGTTAGTTTGATAGGCTCTATTTTCTCTAAACCTTTGTTAATGGGCACTACAATTCTGACCTTCTAACTTCTATTCTTTATGATTGACTTCCCCTTTCTTCCATATATTTTATTTGGAGAGTGCTTGGATTCCTACCAGGGAGCCACTATCAGGGTCCAGAGACAGCCCCATCTCCTATATTAAGCTCTGGCTAGTAGCTATGTGATAAATGTGAAGACCCTGCTTCTGTCTGTCAGATGGGAGACACAAAGGTTCTCTCTTTCTACCCTCTGATGCCTCCTGGCTGCTGTAAGGAAGGTGGAGTGGGACTCTGTTAACATGTGCCTCCCGGAGCTTCCATTTCCCTGGTGCTGCTGTTCCGTGAATAGTGGGGTTGTGAGTGGGTCAGCAGGTACTGAGTATTGGACTCCTGCTCTTTCAGGGGCCGGTGACCTTCGAGGAGGTGGCTGTGTATTTCTCCAGGGAAGAGGGGACTCTGCTGGACCCCACTCAGAGAGCCCTCTACAGAGATGTCATGCAGGGGAACTATGAGACGATGGTCTTGCTGGGTAAGGATTCCTGTCCCTTCTGTTCTTGGAAGGGGAAATGAAGAGTGAAGGTTCATGCCACCCCCACGATGCCATCTGTACCCTGTCCTGTTTCAGCATCACCCCAATAGGCCAGTAACATACATACTACCAGAGACCCTCCTCTGCTGCAGAACACTTTGGGAACAGAGCACAGGAGCAGCATCACACAATGTCAAATATCTCCTCTTTACTCAAGTAAAACTGGGGTTAGGTCCAGCATAATGAACAGAAGCTTCCTACCCCCAGCCTTCTCTCAAACCCTGAGCCTTCTCTACCCAAACCAGAATGTGCTTGGGGTGTAACAAGCAGGCGGCTGGAGTCAGAGCTGCCAGTCCAGGGTTACTTATCATACAGACACTCAGTGCGTCCTTGAACGCTGGCTGGGAGTATCCAGACAGGGGAGCTCCAGCAGCAGAACACTGAATCTCACCCAGGATTACAGATGACACAACTCCTCGCTGATCTGGATTGCACCCCAGCATGTGAAAATGGCCTAGGTTGGTAGTGACATTTCTTGAGACATGGAGAGTCTTGCTCCCATATCACCAGGTGTAATAAAAATAACAGGAAAGGCCAAATATGGAAAACTGATTCTTCAGCTTGCTTTTGACCTGCATCATATTTTGCAATATATTCCAAATAAGGAAATTAACGTGCAACGTATGTGTCATTGTTTGTGGTTTTAAGCTGTAAAAGGCTTGTGTGATTTTTAGCTCAGGAACAGTATTCCAATAGCTGTCGCCCCCTGCGTGCTTGTAACCAAGAAAAGAGCCTCAGGCTGAGCTGATTCAAATATTAATCCTGTGGTCGTTTTCCACAACAGCCTCAATAGGTCCCTGTGATGGAATGTAAGGCTACATCTAGACTACCCACCGTATCGGCGGGTTAAAATCGATTGCTCGGGGATCAATATATGGCGTCTCATCTAGACGCCATATATCGATCCCCGAGCGCGCTTATATCGATTCCGGAACAACACCAACCCCAACGGAGTTGCTGATTTGACAGGGGGAGCCGCGGACATCGATCCCGCGCGGTGAGGATGGGTGAGTAATCCGATCTTAGATATTCGACTTCAGTTACGTTATTCACGTAGCTGAATTTGCGTATCTAAGATCGATTTCCCCCCGTAGTGTAGACCAGCCCTTAATGTCTTCACATCTTCCCCCTGCAGGAGAATGGCTGTTTGACCAGCTGTTTGCCTTGCTGTCTCTTAGGAACTGGTCTGTGGGTGTTCCCCAGAACTGTAACTTTTTCAGTAATATCATACTGTAAAATCTCACAATCTTACATACAGTGTTACTACACATTTTAACAGGAGGATAATATTCAGTAGGTTATGCGTTTTCTAATGATACCTCAGAAGCCATTTTCCACTAGCAGGGTCTTCTCTGTTCACAGAATTTCTGATAGTTTGATGTCTGCTGGCACTGGAGATCACTATTTTGGCATCTCTCTCTCTGTCTCAGTGAGCACCCGCTGTGGTTGTTGAAAGTCTGTAATGGGATCTATGGGATGCAACTGAACAGTGGGACCCCTGAGCCCTTTGTCCCACCACCTGGGCTCCCTCTCACACATGTGATGCTGAGACAAGCTGTGAATCTCTGGCAGATATTGCACTTACACAGACATCCGTAGGTAGGGACACAGCCAACTGAATTACATGAATGCTTCTGCAGCCACTCATAACACTAATGATAGAAAGTCGCCCCCCTACAGCTCTGCAGCCTTGCACCCCTGGATCATACCATCTTGCCTTAATCAGAAGCCTGATCAGTGTGAGTTTATTACACAGGGTCCACCCCTCCCTCACTGTGAATAGTACATGAACCAGCCTTGTAATGGAGCTGAGATTTCCCAAGAACTTCAAGCAAAATACACCAGTTTAAGTAGAGCATAAAACAGATTTATTAACTACAGAAAGATGGAGTTTTAAGGATTATAAGTGGTAGGAATAAAAGATCAAAGTAAATTACCATGGAAATTAAAGATAAATTCACAATCTAAACTTTACACCTTATTACACTAGGGCGTAGTTCAGTTATGCACACAGGAAGGCTTAATGCTCGAGCTGCTGCACATGCTGGGCAGGCTTAAGGTCGGGCTCCCCATGGCAGGAGACAAGAAGACTCGGCCCCTGGAGGGGCAGGCTGGGGCTTCCTGGATCCCATTTGCTCACAGCCAGCGTCCTGCCCCCACTCCCAAGTCATCCATGGCGCCCCCAGGTCGGCCAGAATGGAGCAGCAGTTTTCACTGCACTACGTCCACTTATGGCTTACAGGCAACTCCCAGACTCACCACAGTCCACCATCTCGGCCAGAAAGGAGCCCACTCAGCCTCACCATTGCTGCTTTTCCTTCCCCCCAGAACCCCGCTTCTCCTGGGCTGCAAGTAGCCATCCCTGGGATGCCAACACGCAGCCACAGGGGTCTGTCTCTCAGCAGCCAACCGCACCTCCATGGGTTCAGCCCTCAGAAGGGCAGGTGGGGGTTTCCTGGATCCCAGTTGCTCACAGCCAGCCCAGCCTCCACCTCTAAAACCATCAGCCATGCCCCCAGGTTGGCCATAAAGGAGCCGCCATTCTCCACTTGGACTCAGCTTTGCTTGTTTTCCTTTCACCCAGAACCTCCCTTCTTCTCCTGGGCTGCAAGTAGCCACTCCTGGGAAGCCAAGAGGCAGGCACAGGATTCTACCTCCCAGCAGCCAACCACACCTCCCCAGGCTTTGCAGAATGAAGGGTGGTGCTCTACTAACCCCACTTAGCCGCACAGCTTCTTCCCTGCCTTCCTCAGCTCAACTTTCCTCTATTGCCCCATTCCTGCCTCACTTCCTCCTTTGGCCAGTCACGCAAAGGAGCCCAGCAGGAAGTGAGAGCCTCTATAGGCCAACCTCCAACAGCAGAGGTGGCCAAGCCACAAGCCTCCAAATGGTGACTGGCCTAACTACTCTAGGTTTTCCAGCCTGACACCAAGGTGCTTTCTCCACTGCTGTCAGCACACTCTGTCATGCAGGGGTTGGAGTTATCCCAGGGACAGGCCAATAGGAGGAGTGCCCTTTCTGAATAACAAGGGGATCTGGGAAAAGGAAGCCAGCATGTTTCTGCCTGGTTTTGAACCAGGGACCTTTTGCGGGTTAGGCAAATGTGATAACCACTACACTACAGAAACTCCACCTACTGGGTTGTTGCTCACTCTGGCACAGACCGATGGACAAATCTAGAGAATGTGGTGGTAGCCCCTCGATAGGTCAGCTGGCAGGGCAGAGGACTGGAGCCAGCACTCAGGAAGTCGTCCTTACCTCGCCCGTGTGACTCCAGCTTGAGGGAGAGCTTCTTTTTCTTCTCCTTGCTGACAAAGAGCAAGAGAAGAATGAAAGGTCAGGTGGGCCAACTCGGTGCAGAAGCCCATGCTGTCTTTTCCTGCTGCATAGCCTGAAATGAGGGACTCGTGGCAGTTAAAGGAACTGCTGCACTCTCAGAAAACATCCCGCCCGTGCATAAAGGAGGATAGAAGAGCCTGTTAGTCTAGCACGCTCCCAACTGAACTGTTTCAGCAGCTGCTAGGTTTCTTTTTGGCCTGTTACTTTTCTGTCTGGGATGTTGTTGTCAGCTGTGGCACAGAAAAAGGACGTCATTGCGAGCTGCCCATGAAGATAAGATTAACTTTTGCCTTCCTTGCTCGGCTTTACTTGCTTCCTCACCCTATTCCTGCCTTAGTTCCTGTGTTACCTGAAGGCAACGGGGGCCCAGCAGTACGAAGAGGAAGTTAGACAGCTAGACCCTGGTGGCAAAAGTTCTACCACCGCTTGCCACCCCACTCTCTTCTCCCAGCTTCACATATTGACCGCCAGGGACTTGGTGCCCAGCAGCGCAACGGAAGGCAGTGGACAGAGCCACCCTCGCCTTGAAGCTCTGGCTCATTAAACCGTATCTTCAGTCGCTGATGGCCAATGAGAGACCAACAGCGCTTGCCATTTTAGCACTTGAAAATGCAATTGGTCAGTCACTGGATCTCTTTAATGCTGTTACATAACAAATGAAAATAGAATCTCAGTGTGACATTCTGTACCTTTGGGGGAGTGTGCTGTAACCCCCATATTCCTCATTTTCATATAATCGTGATCTTATATACAGAGCATGCCTTGTAAGGTATCAGGGGAAAGGATATGATCTGCTGAAAGTCATTTCTCTACCCATAGATGTTTACCATTCATGCATATGAAGTTATGAGAATTGTGCAGTGTGGTTATCACTATGCTGTAAGGTGGGGGAGTCAGCCAAATATTAGCTCCCCAGTGACAACAGCAAGGAAAGTAACCAACACCCGGACCGGGTGTCAAACAACCCATCAACAGCCATTGTTCAGCAAGGGAGCTACAGTGCAATCACTTACCTGCAAGAGGACACCCCAGGGGAATTGCTCAGACTTGCTTGGAGAGACGCAGTGATGCTCACCTGACTCTGAAGGGGGAGCAAAGCCAAGAGGGAAGAAAGGACATGATAAAAGCAGAGACATTTGCCATGCTTTGTCTCTCTCGTCCACCTACATCTACAGACACCCCCACACCAAGCAACTGAAGCGCTGACAAAAGGGGAGAGCCTGGCTGAAAAGCCACCAGCCGGCCTGTGGTGAGAAGCATCTAAGTTTGTAAGGGCATTGAAAGGGTTAAGATCAGCTTAGAGTGCATTTTGCTTTTATTTCACAAAAACAACGAGGAGTCCGGTGACACCTTAAGAACTAACAGATTTATTTGGACACAAGCATTCGTGGGTAAAAAGCCCTCTTCTTCAGATGCATGGAGTGAAAATTGCAGATAGAGGCATAAATATATATTGGAACATGATGTAAAGGGAGTTACCATACAAGGGGAGAACCAGTGTTCAAGGCTAATTCATTCAGGGTGGATGTGGCTCTCTCCAAGTAATTGACAGGGAGGTGTCAATACCAAGAGAGGGAAAATTGCTTTTGTAGTGAGCCAGTCACCCCCAGTCCCTCTTCAAGCTCAAATTAATGGTGTTAAGTTTGCAGATCAGTTGTAACTCTGCAATTTCTCTTTGAAGTCTGTTTTTGAAGTTTTTTGAATGGCTTCTTTTAAATGGCTACTTTGAATGGCTACGTTTAATTGTGTTATTGAATATGAACATGTAAACGTGTTATGGAAGTCCCATGTGGTCTAGTGGTTAGGATTCTTGGCTTTCACCCAGACAGCCTGGGTTCAGTTCCCCACACAGGAACAATGCAGAGCTTCTCCTTGGAGGGGAGACAGGAAACAAAAAGAATGGGAAGGGATCCTGCCAGCAGCAGAGCTGGATAGAGTTGGGAGCAGTACTGGATTTGACATGGTGCCATAGTGCTAGGCCCAAGCTCTGAAGGGACCTGTAACAGTAACTTCCTCCCCTCCGCAGAAAGGGAGCCTCAGAGCAGCCTGGATTCAGTAGGGGAGCTGAGACCCCATAGGGCCCTGGGAGCTGCAGTTCCTTGACCAGCTCCCTGCCTTGGAGCAGAGAAGGAACATTTCCCAGCATTCCCTTGGCTGCTATCAACAGGAAAGGGAGGGGGGAAGCTGTGAGACTCCATGCGCTGCAGCTTGCTGTGGCTGGCTGCTGGAAGGGGGTGCCACC
Source organism: Gopherus flavomarginatus (assembly GCF_025201925.1). NCBI lineage: Eukaryota > Metazoa > Chordata > Testudines > Testudinidae > Gopherus > Gopherus flavomarginatus. Next base: position 228,029 of record NW_026114658.1, on the reverse strand, counting down.
TGTGAATAGGGAAGAGGTGTGACCAAGGAGTAGAAGGCTTTGGCCCAGGTAGCACCCTCAGAAGACTTCCCCAGACAGGCTTAGGGATGCTGGTGTGACCTCGCCTGGCAGCCCCCAAAGATGGAACTGGGTGGACTAACTGGACAGGGCCCCTCTCTATCTGAAGCTGGGCAAGGGAGGTATGTGGATCCCACCAGAAGGTAAAATGGTAAGTAAGGAAGGGGAGGCTCTACTGGACCTGGACAGCTTCAGATACAGGACAGGAGGATTTCCACTTCTGAGCCATGAAAATAGAAATTGACTTTTCCTTTCCAGATGTATCTAATATTCATAAAGGGAATCTAGCCCCTGCCTTCCAGATCTGAACACCTCAAAATCAGGAGTGCTCAAGCTCAATTTGGGCAGCTGTTACTTCATTTCTCCCAAATCAAATATGCTGATCCACTGTCATTTACTGTAGAAAAAGTAGGAGAAAATTGAGCAACAAACGTTGGGGTCTTCCCAGTGCTAACGAGGGCTGGAATTGCTATTTTCAACAGCCATTACACTTTTTTTTTTAGTTTTGTTTGTTTAAAAGGAAGACAGTGATATTGCACTGGCAAATTCCCCATAGAAACAAAGAATGGAACAAAAGAATAATAAAGACACCTCAACTTTCCTCATTTATGTAGGACGGTCTTATTAGATGGATCCAGACATCTTCCAATCACAGAAGCTGATAATTGTTCCACTTTACTGCAGTTCTGTAACCATGCAGGAACCTAGAGGAGGAAAGTGCCTAACTCCAGAGTCTGCAGCTGCCTAGGGCCAGTGCTGAGGATTTAGAGTCCCTAGTGCTGCCCTTGCAAGGTTCGAGCATGCTCAGCCTTGGCATTGCCTCCGCTCCTGCGGCTAGTAGCTGCAGCTGTCTAAGGCTGGCCTCTGGCAGTTGCCCCATGGCTGTAGCTAGAGAAACTACAAGTGGCTCTATGACTCCTGGGGCCATTAAGCTAGAGCACCTAAAGACACTGGAGTTAACCTCAAGGAACAGAGGTCACCAGTAGGAAAGGAATGTCGGGGGAGCAGGGAAGGCGGGAGGAGGTCAGGCTTGCAGAGGGAGCTTCCAGCTGGTTGGGAGCATGTCCAAAGTAGAAAGGAAACAAGTATGGGGAGAGGTGGTGGTGACCAGGTAGCAGACTAGCACGTAGATGGGAGCAGAGGGAGAGACGCTGGTGTCTTCAGATTCCCAAGGGCTAAGTCCTCACTTTGGGGAAATGGTGTTTGCAGGTGGCTTGCTCACATGGCAGGATGGGGGCTGAGGGAGGGATCTGTCAGAACTGATCAGGTGTCTGCTGGCTTTAGGACTTTGAGCTGAGACTAGGACCACATGCAGTGACTGGTGACATGGGGGGGTACTGGAGACATGGCTAGAGAAGGTCTGAATGAGGAAAGAGATAAATCTGTGGGGAGTTTCCTTGGTCACTATGAAAGTTCTGCTCACTGTGGACACTGGTAAACCCACATGGGTGTACAGCTCAATAAGAAAACCCGCGGGCTGAGGGAGCTGTGTATGGCAATGCATATAGTCATGGAGAGGTGTGTGATCAAAATGAAAAATGTCTCTGAGGTTCAGTACCGGGTATACAAAGGCACCAATGGCACTGCCCCACCAGGCCCACACTCGGAGCCCACAGTGACTAAACTGGGGCCCACAAATATGTTTGGTGCCAGGGCCAACAAAAGGTTAATCCAGCCCTGACTGCCTGAGCACTATTTCAGCCTCACATTTTTGGGTGGAACTCCCACAGTGAGAGCTGCAGAGCACTCCCCCGCAACACACACGCACACACTCGTCCTGGTGTTGGGAGGGGAACAGGAGAAAGGACAAAAGAAGAGATGAAGAGAAAGGAGGGAGGGACAGGTGGATGGAGGAAAAGGTGAAACACAAAGGACAAACCCTAATGTCCCCATGATTCTAAGGGACAAAATCCCAGGTGCGGAATAAAATTCTGCCTCCTTAAGCTCATGTTTTCCATGCCTAGAATTCAACTCTCACCAGATGGATCAGACTGAACAGGTTTCACACCTCCAGGAGGCTCTTGCCTTCTAAAGAGGGACGGCTGTTTTCTAGTAAAATCACTACAAGGGAAGGAGAAAACTGGAAAGAGGTTTCTCCTGGCGCTCACGTCCGTGAACCTGAATACTCTCTCAGTCCTCAGACAGAGACCTGGAGAAGGAGACTTGCTGAAGCAAAGCCACAGGGGTCTCTGAGGTTTCCCTAGCCCCTGGCCCCTGACTGATGTCAGGATCTCTCTGTGAGGTCACCACCTGCTCACCAATAGTCTTTGACCAATAGTGTGAGGTCCTGCAAAAGGCCTTTGTGATGTCACTGCCACACCCCGCCCTTGCTGTGCCAATGTCCTGCCCCGGCCAGGCACTTTGGAGCTTTGAGCTACTCCCTGTGGATCACCTCACTCAAGGAGCTTTTCTATAGAGCATCCTCAGATGTCTAAGCACACGAGTGCCATGGCAATGAACTGACACACATGGCACCAAGATGAGATCATTAGTAGACTAACCTATAGGAGAAGGACACCCCAGCATTAGTAGGGGAGAAATCCCTACTGAACATGCATTACACCTAGCAGCCCCTGCGTGGGGTCGGGCGGGGGCTGCGGAGGGGGGAGACCTGGGAAAGGGATGGATGGAAAATGTCTGTGCAGCCGGGACATGGCCGGGGGGCGAGGGGAGAAGAGCAGGTGACCCCTGAGGAGCGGGGAGAAAAAGGGAGCGCTGAGATCCCCTCGGAATTACCACTGCCCCCTCTGTGGAGATCCCCCTCCTCTCCTGTCCTGCCCCCTTTCTCCCTAGAGAGCAACAAGCAACATCCAGGCTGACACCCCCTTCCCTCAAACCCCTGAGAAGTTCCCTGTTCACCTCCCCCCATTGTGCCCCATTTTCTCTCCCCTTTGCCAATGGCCAGTTCAGATCTCAGGTTTGGGGTGTTTCCCCCCATTTTCACCTGCAGTGATTTGTCCTTGTGTAGGTGGGAAATGGTTCCCCCGAGTGATTTCTGAACTGGGCAGAGGCTGGGGGGGGCCTGAGACAGGGAATCTAGTCCACCCAAACCCCTTTAAAGTTCAGCCGCAGCCGGGATTCAAAAGTTTCTGAGCTGCCCGCAGCCGCAGGGAGCACAGAGCTCTTTAAATCTCAGCCGCGGCCAGGATTTATAGGGCTCTGGGCAGGCGGGCGGGGAGCTCAGAGCTCTTTAAACCCCAGCCACCAGGGCCGGCTTTAGGCCAATTCAACCAATTCCCTTGAATCGGCCTCGCTCCTAAGAGGACCCTGCACCCAAGCCCCAGTACCAGCAAAAGCCAGTGCGCTGTACCAGGGTGGCCCAGTTTCCCCAGGGGGCAATTTAAAAGGCCTGGGGCTCCCAGCAGGGGCTGGAACCCCAGGGCCTTTAAATTGCCACTAGAGCCCTGCTGCTGGAGCCCTGGGGTATGGCTGCGGGGCTCTGGGGGCTATTTAAAAAGTCCAGGACTCCCATTGCTTCTACCTCCCCGGCCCTTTAAATAGCCACTGGAGCCCCGCCGCTTCCCCAGTGTTCCCTTGGCTATTTACAGAGCTGGGGCAGTGGAAGCAGGGGCGCCCCGGGCCCTTGAAATAGCCCCCAAGCCCCAGGCTGCTGCTGCTACCCTAGTGGGAGAGGGGGGAGGAGGAGGAGGAGGAGGAGGAGGCACTCACCATAGAGGATGGACTGTACCCCCTGTACCTGCACCCCTTGCCCTGCCTGCAGCCAGCCCGTCCCCAGCCAGCCCCTGCTGCACCCCCTGCCCGCACCAGCCCCGCACCTCCTGCCCTGCTTGCACCAGTTCCTGCCTGCAGCCTGCCCATCTCCAGCCAGCCCCACACCCCCTGCCTTGCCTTCAGCCCTGCACCAACCCCTGTCTCCAGCCAGCCCTGCACCCCCTTCCCTGTCTCCAGTCAGCCCCTGCCACACTGCCTGCCCTGCCCGCACCAGCCCTGCAACCCCTGCCCTCTCCCCAGCCAACCCCTGCCATACTGCCTGCCCTGCCCGCACCAGTCCTGCACCCTCTGCCCTGTCTCCAGCTAGCCCCTTACCCCCTGCCTTGCCTTCAGCCCTGCACCAACCCGTCTCCAGCCAACCCCTGCCGCACCCCACTGCCTGAAGCCAGCCAGTCCCGCACTCCTTTGTCTCCAGCCCTGCCAACCCATGCCGCACCCTCCCTCTGGCCCTGCCTGAAGCCAGCCAGCCCACCCCACACCTCCTGTCTCCAGCCTGCCCCACACCCCTTGCCCAGCCTGCAGCCAGACCCTACCTCTCGCATCCTCCCCCTCCCCCACCTCCAGCCAGCCCCATGTTCACTCGTGCCCTGCAGTTCCGAGGGAAGTAACACTGCACACCTGCTTCAATGAGATGGGCAGGGAGCAGCTGGGACCCACACATGTGCACCCTAGCACACCCTAAGGGAGTGGCAGAGCTCATTTCTAGTTCAGTCCCATCTTTTTAAAAAAAAACTTTTAGGTAGGGTTAACATACATCTGTACTTTCCCGGACATGTCAGGCTTTTTGGTTCTTAAATCGCCATCCGGGAGGAAAATACGGACGTATGGTAACCCTACTGGTACAAAAAATACATACTGTGGCAGAACTTTTTATAGGGAACCGGTTGTTAAGAACTGAAAGGCTTTTTTTTCCCTAATCATCCCTGCGGGGCCCCGCCAAAAATGTTCAAATTGGGCCCCGAACTTCCTAAAGCCGGCCTGCCAGCCACGGCCGGGATTCAAAGGGCTCTGGGCTGCTCACAGAGATTCCCGGCCGCAGCTGAGGTTTAAAGGGCTCAGGGATCCCTGTGGCTGCAGGCAGCACAGAGCCCTTTGAATCCCGGCGGCAGCTCCAGGGGATGGAGTGAGGCTGGGATTTCAAGGGCTCAGGCTCCCCTCAGCAGCAGGAGCTCTGGGACCTTTAAATCCCTGCCCCAGCCCTGAAAAGCTCCGGGTTCCCCCAGTCGTCAGAGCCCCAGGCCCTTTAATTGGACCCTGAGGGCTCCCAGCCACCTCTTTGGCTGGGAGTCCCTGGTTGATTTAACATCAAGTAACACCTCCCCACCACCAACCTTCCTTTTTGACCCACAGCTGTTTTGGTGGGGCGGCGCTGGGGAAGGAGGGTTTGTTTCTGCAGGGCTGGGCGGGGTGTTTCCGCCAGGCCGGGAGGTCCTGAGTGGGGGGTGTTTCCGCAGGGTCGGGGGGTTTCGGTCCTCAGCTGTTTTCTTTGGAGTATTGTGGCCCTCGCTGTTGTACTCAAAGTACTGTACAGGAACTTTTCAGGGGGATTAAGGCAAAATGACACATTTATTAGTAATACAGGTATCAATTAATACTCTATGATATGCACATGAAATATATATCACAGTCATGCATTCACGCACACACACAGACATAAACACACTCCGTCTTGCTGTTGTTACCAACTAGTTGCTCCCCTTAACTGCACTGGCCAGGTGAGTTAGATGGGGGAGGGATGGAGCCGGGCTTCTACCGATCCAAGTCGATGGTCCGATGGTGACAAGACGAGATCCGGGGTCCTTCTGCAAGACACCTCGCATTTATAGCAGCTTCCCTCTTATGCAAATCTAGACCAGATTCAAAATCTGGGTCTGCGTCCGTTGGTCTTTGTGCTGCTTTTCTCTGGGTGTTGTCCCAATGCTGCTCAAAGAGGGTGTTTTCTAAAGAAGGTGCTTCCTTCTAATCCCTGAGGCCATCAATATGTCTGCTCTTCTTTATTGGGCCCACTTGACAAGTTGTATTGTCCTTTTCTCTGGCTCCCATTCCCTCTTCAACTGTTGTAGCTGTCTGGAGGTGGGTGTCTTCCAAGCCTCACTCTTTCACACCTCATTCAGTCAATAGAGCAATTGATTACAGAGTGCGGGGGAAGATCTTATTCTACTTCTAGCAAAAAGGCACATGTTTTCTTTTACTTTAACTATACTATCCTTAGGGGCTATAACATTTGATAGAAAGTTTTCTACCAATTTTCTATATAGGGATCTAATACAAAGTTGTATGAAAATAGAGAGGCACAATGCCAAGTCATATGAATTACAAAATAACATCATGCCGGATGCAATGTCATAAAGATACTTAATACAGAAAGATACTTAATACAAAATAACACAATGCAACGTTATAAAGATTTATAGAGATAGTTAATACAGAGATTTCTCTACATCACCGCTTTACGAGTTGTGCAGGCCTGCTGACGGCATTCGCGGGGCTTCTTGCTCGTGTGGATTCTCTGATGCTGAATAAGGTGAGAGCTGCGATTGAAGGTTTTCCCGCACTCACTGCATTCATAGGACCCCTCCTGTGTGTGGACTCTCTGACGCCGAATAAGGTGTGAGCTGCGACTGAAAGTTTTCCCGCACTCAGTGCATTCATAGGATCTCTCCCCTGTGTGGATTCTCTGATGCCCAATAAGGGGCGAGCTGCAACTGAAAGTTTTCCCGCACTCATTGCATTCACAGGGCCTCTCCCCTGTGTGGATTCTCTGATGTTGAGAAAGGCCTGATCTATAAGTGAAATTTTTCCCACACTCAGCACATGTATTTTTTTTGCTTTTCCCTGCAGATTTCCTGCTGTATTCTGGTTTCCTTAAGGCTCTTCTGAGTTCCCTGACAGGAAATTAATTTATCCATTTTCTCCCCTGGCTGGTTTCCCTGCTCTTTTTCTGGTCTGTGCTGAACCTCACACGTCATTGCATCACCTGCTGTGATAGAGACAGAAACCTCAAACAGGGATGGAAAGGGGAAGGCCAAACCAAAACAAGGGCTGGAGAGAGGTCAAATAAAAATCAGGAACTCAGCTCCCTCCAACAGGAGAGAGGAGGGGATCAATTCAGCCTTCACATCCCATCCAACTTCACAGGGGGAAGGGAGAAAGCTACTGCCCGGTGTCTGCTAGTATCTATAGGAAGCCTTGAGCTATATTTACCCTGCGGATGCGACCCCTGCTATGGACAATAATGAACTAAGAGACTTCCCAAGAGCTTTGTAGGGCATCCTAGAAGTTTCCTTCAGGCACTTACAGATTCTGAGTTGGTTTAATGTTTCCTCATCTGTGCGGGGAGATCTCAGGATCTCTCTTTCCTCTGAACCCTGGAGCTCTGGGACCCATGGCTCTTCCCCTTGTTTCAGCTGGGAGATCATATCACGTTGGAAAACCAGAAACTCCGCTCAGATGAAAGAAAACAAAGGAGTTCAGTTGATTTCATACAACTTGATCATCAAAAACATTCTGTTAATTTATCTTCAGTGCTTAGTGTGACCTAGTGTGCCTGGTGCAGTCCTCACTGAAAATGCCAAGGTCAGAGCAGGCTGAAAAAGGGAGAGCAGATGCTCCCCATACTGGTGGTTAACACTGAAGTTAAACTCACTGACCAGTCACAAACTGTGCTTCTGATCCCACACACTGGTTAACGAGACTCTGAAAAAAGAAAACACATGGCCCCCTTTATTGCATGACAGTTCTCTGACTCCTAATCAGCAACTAGGTCCCATACAGTGGGAGGTTATTTAAAAACTCTTCTCACTGTGATACAGCATGGCCAGAGGGCAGCAGGAGAGTGATCCTAATTGGATAAAGGAAATGGGTGGGTACCATGCTGCCAGCCAATCCTTTAGCAGTTAAACTAAATGTTTAGAAGAAAGAACAAATGAAAGAATGAAGTTAAATTCCATCCTTCCAGACAATTCTTTAGCATCTAAACTAAAGGTTTAAAAGAAAGAAAGACAGAAAGAATTTAAATGGAAAAGCAGTCAGATACATTCCAAAATGGATATCTCAGGTTCTTAGCAGTACTGGTGAGTTGCTGGCTTGAAAGTCTGTCTGGAACGCATCCACAGCTTGGATGGGTCATTCAGTCCTTTGTTCCAGGGTTCAGTTTGTAGAGAAGTTGCTCCAGAGGTAGGAAGGGGGATTGAAGACAAGATGGAGATGATGCAGCTGCGCTTTATATTCCTTTTGCCATGTGGCTTGTACTTCCTGTGTCCCAAACACAAGCTTCACAGCACATGGCATGGAAAAGCTTTGGAGGTTTCATTACACAGGCAAACCCCGGCATGTCTTGCTGACTCAATAGGTGTATCCCCTGGGTCCATAGGTTCATTGTACAGCTGATGACCCTCAATGGGCCATCAAACATGCTAGGCAATGTTGATGCCAATATGTCTGGGGGTGTCACCCAGAAAAACTGCACAAGTCTGGAAATACGGATATACCTTACATATCTGTAACTCACAATACAAAGGTGATAGAAACATAGAAACAAAATTATCATACTTGGCAAATCATAACATTTTCACTGACACTTTACATGGCATACCTAGCATGATTCATTGCAATTTTATCAGATTATATTATTTTATTATTAATACCAAAGTGTCTCACAATTTCATGCAGTCTCACACTTGCTAAACTAGTGAATTCCCAGGACCAGTTCCCCAGGTCCTTGAAGATGCCAAACATTGTGCTTATGAGGGATTGAAATACCCACATATCTGCTGGGAACACACACACAGACACTGTGTCAATCTGTACCCCTGTGTTCACTCTTCTAGAAAATTATGATCAATTTTGTACCCAGTATAGCTTGTGAGGTATCATTAGAAAACGCATAACCTACTGAATATTATCCTCCTGTTAAAATGTGTAGTAACACTGTATGTAAAATTGTGAGATTTTACAGTATGATATTACTGAAAAAGTTACAGTTCTGGGGAACATCCACAGACCAGTTCCTCAGAGACAGCAAGGCAAACAGCTGGTCAAACAGCCATTCTCCTGCAGGGGGAAGGTGTGAAGACATTAAGGGCTGGTCTACACTACGGGGGGAAATCGATCTTAGATACGCAAATTCAGCTACGTGAATAACGTAACTGAAGTCGAATATCTAAGATCGGATTACTCACCCATCCTCACCGCGCGGGATCGATGTCCGCGGCTCCCCCTGTCAAATCAGCAACTCCGTTGGGGTTGGTGTTGTTCCGGAATCGATATAAGCGCGCTCGGGGATCGATATATGGCGTCTAGATGAGACGCCATATATCGATCCCCGAGCAATCGATTTTAACCCGCCGATACGGTGGGTAGTCTAGATGTAGCCTTACATTCCATCACAGGGACCTATTGAGGCTGTTGTGGAAAACGACCACAGGATTAATATTTGAATCAGCTCAGCCTGAGGCTCTTTTCTTGGTTACAAGCACGCAGGGGGCGACAGCTATTGGAATACTGTTTCCGAGCTAAAAATCACACAAGCCTTTTACAGCTTAAAACCACAAACAATGACACATACATTGCACGTTAATTTCCTTATTTGGACTATATTGCAAAATATGATGCAGGTCAAAAGCAAGCTGAACAATCAGTTTTCCATATTTGGCCTTTCCTGTTATTTTTATTACACCTGGTGATATGGCAGCAAGACTCTCCAAGTCTCAAGAAATGTTACTACCAACCTAGGCCATTTTCACATGCTGGGGTGCAATCCAGATCAGCGAGGAGTTGTGTCATCTGTAATCCTGGGTGAGATTCAGTGTTCTGCTGCTGGATACTCCCAGCCAGCGTTCAAGGACGCACTGAGTGTCTGTATGATAAGTAACCCTGGACTGGCAGCTCTGACTCCAGCCGCCTGCTTGTTACACCCCAAGCACATTCTGGTTTGGGTAGAGAAGGCTCAGGGTTTGAGAGAAGGCTGGGAGTAGGAAGCTTCTGTTCATTATGCTGGACCTAACCCCAGTTTTACTTGAGTAAAGAGGAGATATTTGACATTGTGTGATGCTGCTCCTGTGCTCTGTTCCCAAAGTGTTCTGCAGCAGAGGAGGGTCTCTGGTAGTATGTATGTTACTGGCTTATTGGGGTGATGCTGAAACAGGACAGGGTACAGATGGCATTGTGGGGGTGGCATGAACCTTCACTCTTCATTTCCCCTTCCAAGAACAGAAGGGACAGGAATCCATACCCAGCAAGACCATCATCTCATAGTTCCCCTGCATGACATCTCTGTAGATGGCTCTCTGAGTGGGGTCCAGCAGAGTCCCCTCTTCCCTGGAGAAATACACAGCCACCTCCTCGAAGGTCACCGGCCCCTGAAAGAGCAGGAGTCCAATACTCAGTACCTGCTGACCCACTCACAACCCCACTATTCACGGAACAGCAGCACCAGGGAAATGGAAGCTCCGGGAGGCACATGTTAACAGAGTCCCACCCCACCTTGCTTACAGCAGCCAGGAGGCATCAGAGGGTAGAAAGAGAGAACCTTTGTGTCTCCCATCTGACAGACTGAAGCAGGGTCTTCACATTTATCACATAGCTACTAGCCAGAGCTTAATATAGGAGATGGGGCTGTCTCTGGACCCTGATAGTGGCTCCCTGGTAGGAATCCAAGCACTCTCCAAATAAAATATATGGAAGAAAGGGGAAGTCAATCATAAAGAATAGAAGTTAGAAGGTCAGAATTGTAGTGCCCATTAACAAAGGTTTAGAGAAAATAGAGCCTATCAAACTAACGGGATATCCTTATTGGATGAGATCAAAAGTTTGGTTGCAGCTAATAGTATTGATGTACTATACCTAAACTTCCGTAAGGGACATGACTTGATTAGCACAATATTTTTACTAAAAAAAACTAGAATGATACAAAATAAACACGGCATACATTAAATAGATTAAAAACTCTGATAGTAAATGGGGAACCATGATCGAGTGGATTTCTTTCTAGCAGGTTCCTGCAGGGATTGGTTCTTGGCCCTGTGCTATTTAACATTCTTATCCATGACTTAGAAGAGAGTACAAAATCATCACTGATAAAGTTTACAGTTGCCACAAAGATTGGGGTTGGTGGTAATTAATGAAATGTCAGCAGATTCAGGCTCCATCACTGAGAGTCTGGGAAGTTGTCCCAGCCCTGGCTGGAGGGTTATTTCCTGTTCCACAAAGAGGGGAAGTTCCATTCCCAACTCCTGTGCCTTGAAATTAGGACCTATCTGACACTACACCCCCATATTCATCATAGTGGTATGATTATAATATGATTAGGACATAATTATGATCTATTTTGTAGAAGATGCATCATGTGTGGTGTCACTGGAAAAGTACTGATTTGCTGAATATGATTATCCTATTTGTGTGCACATATCATGTTCGTATCTGAAGTTATGGATATTGACTCTGTATCTGTATTTCAAATGTGCTTACTCTGGGTAACACCCACAATGAGCCTTTCAGGTACAACAATGAAGAAGCCAGACAGTGCTGATGGCTCAACAAAGACAATGGACTGTGGAAGAGCTTAGTCTTCCTGTGAATGTTTCAGCCAGCCTATGAGTCATGGCTACTATGACTCAGCAGGGCCTCTGACCAGACCACATGACACTAAACTCCATTTTAGTACCTGTATTTTTCCACAAACTGGACTAGGAACTGAGTTTGGAACAAAAGGTTCCCACCATATGGAAAAGCTACATAAGGTGGGGTGTGACATCATCTCTTGGCCTCATTCTCCACACAAGAGAACTTCTGGAAACACCTGAGAAACAAAAACGGATGTGGGGGAAGTGCTGCTCCCAGGATCAAGAGATTTCTAGCTTGTGTATGGAAACTTGGGGGACTGCTTGTACCATCAGTCAGGGTGAGAAATTGCTAATTCAAATTCTATCCATCTAGTATGTTAGGCTTAATCTGAGTTTTGGTTATTTGCTAAATAATCTGCTTTGATCTGTTTGTTATCACTTAATCTATCTTTCTGCAGTTAATAAACTTGTTTGATGCTTTATCTTAACCAGCGTATTTTGAGTGAAGTGTCTGGGGAAAATCTCAGCTTGTTGTGCACATCTGTCCCATATCGAGGGGAAGGGGAACTACATTAATGAGCTTGCATTATAGAGATCCCTGTGCACTATAAGATGGTATCATTCTGGATTTATACTACAGCAAGTGTGCAAGGTTGGGGAGTGGGAAATTGGCTCTTGTCTTCTATCTGTCCTTGAGTGGCTTAGGTAACGCACTCAGGTAGCTTAGTTGGCTGCATGGCGCCACCTGCTGTTGTGTTGGGTGATAACAGGCCCTGGAGAGGCTGGCGAAATCTCCAGCAAAGCAGTGTGAGAAGGGCCAGCCCAGCGTGAGGGTTAGAGGACACAGCAGTTCCCAGAAGCTCCACAAACTGCCTCCTGGGGGTGACAACCCATCACGCCCTACACTACACAAGTCTCAGCAGGTTTGTCACATGCTGTCCCCTCCCTTTCTCCACCCGAGATATTTCCTGCTTCCCACCACCTCTAGCAATTCCCACCCTCTTATGCATTTACTGCTCCTCAACCTCCAAGCAGAGCCCGCCACCCTGATAATCTCTTACCTGAGCCAGCTCCATTGCAGCCATTTCCTTGCCCCTGGGAGGACGAGATGATCTGCAGCGAAACATGGATGTTATTCTCTGGCCTGCCGGGGTGAAAAGGGCAAGGTGTGAGAATTCAGACTAGGCTTTTGTCCATTCCCCAAGCCGATTCCCCCCAGCTTTTCCCCTGCTAATGCACATTCTAGGTTCTAGCACACTGTGAAGCACAGAGTGACCTTATTCCAGTACAGGCCTAGCCCCCTCCCACCAGGGTGTAACCCTCTGACACATGGGGAAACCCTCCCAGTAACAGTCTCTCTCTTACACGTATCAAGTTTGCGGACAACACCAAGCTGGGAGGGGTTGTAAGTTCTTTGGAGGATTGGATTAAAATTCAAAATGATCTGGACAAACGGGAGAAATGATCTGAAGTAAATAGGATCAAATTCAGTAGAGACAAGTGCAAAGTACTCCACGTTGGAAGGAACAATCGGAGGCCAGAGAAGAGCAGAAAGAAAGGAGTCACTTTGGGGGATTCTCCCTGTCATTGTCCCCAAGGCAGCTGTCTCAGGTTTACAAAGGTGTTTCATGTTCCAGCCTTTATACAGTCTCTCCTGGGAGTGCCCCTTTCATGGACTGGGCCTAGTTTTAGTTTTTGGTAGTTAACAAGCTTGGTTTATTGTTCATCTAACCAGTATGTGTGGATTGAAGTGTGTTGGAAACTCTGTTTGGGATAACAAGCTGGTGCATGTCATTTTCCGCTGATGAAATGACAGACTTCATATGAGCTTGGGTCGTTCAGTAGCGTGCTGGACAGTGCAAGATGCACATTTCTGGGGGAAAGTTGGGCACTTGAGAATTTGCTGGTTTTCTCCTGAGGTGTAATTCATGAGTGGCTCTCTAGCAGCACTCAATACTGTGTAGCTGGGAGTGAGTTACATGCTGGAGACTGTGTGTTAATTGGCCAAGAGGGGCTGTTCTCGTGGGAAAACAGTGGAAAAGGCACCCCATGCTGGAGGACTGAGGGGACAGCTATTTAACAGTCCAGATTGTACTCTGGGTAACATCACAGACACTCATTATGACAGAGCCTCTTACAACACAGAGAAAGTAAATCCATGTCCCAGAAATCGAAGACTCCAGACAGAGGGCAAGTGTCCCTGGCACTGCTTCTTGCTGACAGAGAGGTTCAGAGACAGTGCGAGAATCCTGGGGAAGCTGGGAACAGGAAGCATGGGCTGGCGGGGTTCGGTGGAGAAAGGGAACAGGAAGGGCAGGGATATTACTGAATCCAGGATCTCAGCAGTACTAGATGACAGGATAGCACATAGTGCAGCCCATTGGAAAACACAATCCCAACTATACATACAAAATGATGGGGTCTAAATTAGTTGTTTCCACTCAAGAGATGGATCTTGGAGTCACTGTGGATAGTTCTCTGAAAACATCCACTCAATGTGCAGCAGCAGTGAAAAAAAGTGAACAATGTAGGAAATAATTAAGAAAGTGATAGATATGACAGAATATCTCATAGATCATATTTGTAAAAACAGCAAATAAATCCATGATACACCCACATCTTGAATACTGCATGCACATGTCACCCCATCTCAAAAATAGATATATTGGAATTGGAAAAGGTTCAGAAAAGGGCAACAAAAATGATTAGGGGTATGGGACAGTTATGCCAGACCTAACCCCCAGTTTCACTTGAGCAAACAGGAGATATTTGACACTGTGCAATACGGCTCCTGTGCTCTGTTCCCAAAGTGTTCTGCAGCAGAGGAGGGTCTCTGGTATTATGTGTGTCACTGGCCTATTGGGGTGATGCTGAAACAGGACAGGGTACAGATGGCATTGTGGGGGTGGCGTAAACCTTCACTCTTCATTTCCCCTTCCAAGAACAGAAGGGACAGGAACCCTTACCCAGCGAGGTCACAGTCTCATAGTTCTCCTGCATGACATCCCAGTAGAGAGCTCTCTGAGTGGGGTCCAGCAGAGCCCACTCTTCCCTGGTGAAATACATAGCCATCTCCTTGAAGGTCACCAGCCCCTGAAAGAGTAAAAGTCCAACACTAAGGACTTGCTGCCCCACTCACAGCCCCAATATTTGTGGCAGAGAAGAGTGAATCAAATGGAAGCTCTGGATGGATCATAGTCAGGAGAGTCCCACCTCGACCTGGCTCAGAGTATCCAGCAAATGCCAGCGTGAGGGGATGAAGAGAGAGCCCCTTATCTCTCCCAGCATAGCCATCACCCCCCTACTAGCCACTGACTGATACAGGAGATGGAGCCCCTAGCAGGGTCCAGGGAGAGCTCGCTGGTAGGATGCCCAACACCCTCCTCATTGTGAGGAGCGGGATATGAAGGGAGAGGCAGCTCCAATAAGCCTGACTCATGGGTGTCCCCTTTATATCTCACAGCAGCTGATGGTTAATGAGGTCAGGCTCCAGCACTAGGAGTCTGGTCAGTTTGACTAGCTCCATGTAGGTGGGTTATTTTCTCTCTTCACAAATTAGGGCATTTCCACCTCCAAACCTCCTGGGTCTGTTCCTAGAATCTAGGCCACTTAGTAAATAACTCCCAGCAGGTCTGCCACACCCTGGCCTCCTCCTTTCCCCACGCTGTGAATTTCCTGCCCCGCTCCAACCTCCAAACCAGACTCTGCAAACCTTCCCACCTCTGGTGTATTTGCTCTCCCTTTCCTCCAGCAGGAACCCACCAGCAACCCCCCGATAATCTCTACCTGGACTGACTCCACTGCAGCCATTTCTCTTCCCTGTCCCACGCCAGGCTGGGATGAGCTGGAGCAAAACATTCTGCAGCCTGTCTGGGGGAGAAGGGCAGTTGTGGGCGTTTCAGAACCGGTTTTAGTTAATTTCACATCACAATTCCCCCAGGCCCTTTCCCTGCAGACAGACACCCTAGATTCTGTCATGCTGGGAAATGCTCAATCTGTTTATTACAATTTAGACCTGGCCCCTCCTGCCAGGCTAAGTCCACAGACACATTTTTAACCTCCCTTCTCTCTCCCCTCACCCCTTCTCTGAACACAAGGCTAGAAAAGAGCAGAACCAAAGGAGTCACTGTGGGGGATTCCCTCAGACACTGACCCCACGGCAGCCACACCCCAGCAGGGGGAATATGGAGTCAGGAACTGGCTTTTGCTCTGTCTGATCCTTGTTTTGTTCACTGGAAAGTGGTTCTGCCCCAGGATGCAGCAATACATGTGTCTGGGTGGACTAGAGAGCTGGAAATCTCTACCCCACATTCATTTCTCCCACTGCCCCTTTCAGTCTCTCCTTCCCCTGTCCTCTCTCCCTGCCCCTCTGGCTGGGACAGTCCCATTCCTGGGGGCTTTGCTCTCCCATGGCTGGATTTCCTCCTGGCAACCGCTAACGGGAGGAGAAATGAGGTGGTGGTGTTTGTGCAGAGTCACTTTCTTGCCAGACCCTAGGACATTCCCTGAGGTCTTTCAGTTACCTGGAGACTCTGGCTCAGAATTTAGTAGTAACAGGGCCCAGGACTGCCCTAGGGGGCTAGGACCAGCTGCAGAAAGTCATCCCCTGGGCCGGGCAGAGAAGAAGCTTTAATTAAGGTCACTTCCCAGCACAGAGCCCCACTGGGGGAGCAGCAGCTGCCAAGCCTGGTCTCCCAGATCACAATGGAGGCTGCAGCATCTGACCCAGGAAGCTGAACCCCAATATCCTGAGCAGAGAGGGACGGAGTGTATGAGCAGCTTCCCTCCTTTAGCTCTCTGGGGAGAGCAGCTAATGGGAGCCCCTCCTCACAGGGAGAAGGGCTGATCTCATTTGGCCCACTGTCCATCTGGAATCACTCCTTGTCTTTCCATACAGTGACTCTGGATTAACAACGGTCTCAATGACACCAGATTTCAGAAAGAATGAGTTCAGAACGCTGTGGAAAAGATCATCGTGTGGCAGTGCTGACTCCCTTCCCACCTCCCTCACCCCCGCAGATCTAGGACAAGGACTGGGGGCAAAAATTTTCCAAACGGAACCGAAAGTTCCTGCAGTTTTCAAAAGAGGAGAAAAGTAAATTCTGTGAATTCACACTAACAGTGTTTGCTAAGTGGACAGAAAGCTATCACAGTGACAGGGCACGTGACTGGGGAATGGAATTGGTGACCTGGTGACTAGGAGCCAGGACTCTGGTACAAGTTGACCAGAGAGAAGGATCATGGTTAGCAGCAGCCCCCAGACACCCCTTAGTACCCAGAGCCCAGACTCCCCAGCCAGGGGCCCCAGACACCCCCCAGCCAGGATCCCATCAGATATTCCCTGGGACGCAGCCCCCAGAGTCCCTGGCCAGGGACCCCAGATACCCCTCAAAGCCCCACCGGCCAGAGAGCCCTCACCACACCATGATTGCCAGGTTGGGAATCCCAAAGGGTTCCCCCCCACCAAGAGCCCCCAGCAGCCAGGGACCCCCTCAAGGGACCCCCCCCCCACTGGGAACTCAGTCCCTCACTGCCTGCCTAGGAACTTCCCCACCCTCCAGAACGATCTACCCTGACATTTGCCTGGGACCCCCTCCTCTGCCCAGTGTGACCCCCTGATGCTTTACAGTGCGACCCATCACTCTGCTTCCCTGGCATGCCCTCACCTAGTGCCAGGGATCCCCTCCCCCAGCTCTGTGCACTGGGCATGGCAACAAAACCAGGAACCAGCGGGGGAAGCACAGACAGAGCCCCTGGCACAGAACCAGGCTCCCTCTAACCCTCTGTCCCGCCTCCCCAAGAGACACCCACCCCCACTGTTCTGCAGCCACCAGGCCCCCAGCGATACCCACCTCCAGGACCCATAGCCTCAGGGATGGGCACATCAGAACCACCACCCCCGAAAACCCCAAACCTCCACAACCCACCAACCTGACTAGGGTACCCCCTGCCCAGCCACCCAGAGGCCTCCCCCTACCACAATGCCCCTTCAGCTGCAATCTCCCCACACAGACACCCTCCCTGCCCCTGCAAGTGTTACCTCACAGAGTGTGAGAAGTGGCTAGAAAGTTAACTCCACCTCCTGCTGGCCAGTCACACAGGCAGAGGGAGCCTGGGGAGTGCTTCTTTAACAGGAGAATGGAAGGCCTGGAGGGCAAGAAAGATCCACGGGCTGTCACTAGCAAATAATAGCCACCATGGATCCACCCCAGAGGCGGCTGCATCTTAGCACATTGGGAAACAACCCATCATATTCAATTAGAAATAAAACAACTAGAGAGAAGTGGGGCAAATGTTTGGGGTATTTTATATCAATCTTTGACACACGCAGAGAGAACCCTGTCACAAACGACATTTGATAACATGAGAGAAAACAACCAAGATCGGAGGGGATTTGATGTTGCTATTAAATAACTAGTGGAAAAGGGGGACTGTTGGACTGGATTTTATATGACTGTCCAATACATAAACAGAATGTGATGCTCCCCCCCGGCCACAGGGCAACCATTCACGTGAGCAGCTCAGAGCCCTTTGAGGAGCTGATTTAAGGGCGTGTGGGGGGGGGCTGGAAGACTCCCTGGACAATGGAAGGGGGCCGCAGGGGAATTGGGAAATGGGGTCTGGGCAGTCTCCATGGGGGATGTGCTCCTCCCTTCCCTTCCCTGCCCTGGCAGAGAACGGGAACCTCATCCCATCCCACTCCAGTGGGAGCCATGTTCTGGGGAATGACCTAGGGCAACAATTTCCCACCCAAACAAGGACAAATCGCTGCAGATAAAATGGGTGGGAAAATCCACCCCCCATCGGAGTGATTTTAAATTGACCTTTGAGAAGTATGGAGAGAAAAGGGAAAATCAGAGGCAATTAGAGAGCTGATCATTGGCGAGGGGGGGAGGAGAATCTCCCTGGATTTTATAGCCACGTGTGATAATGAGAGGGAAAAGGGGAAATCTTGAGAGAATGTGTGTGTGGGAGGAAGTGGCAAAAACAGGGACAGGATCCAGTTAACTCACCTCCCTCCCACCCCGGGAATGTCCTGGCTGCACAGAGACAGATCTACCCCCCCACCCCAGTGACCTCCCCCCCCTGCAACTCCGGCTTCTCCTCCCCCCTCGACACCTCCGCCCTCACACCAAAGGGGGGGGCTCTGCCAGCGCCTCCCCCTGAGCTCAACTCCTGCTCCTCCCCCCAGCCCGGATTGTGCCCTTTAGCCCCCCACGAACCCTGCCTCCAGCTGCCTGACCCCCCCACCCATCAATTTCCTGCTCTGCGCCCGCCCCTCCCACGCTCCCTGTTACTTCCCCGCCCCGCTCCAGCCCCGCCCCCAGCGCCCGGCGGAACGTTACGGCTGGTCCGGGCAGGGGGAAGGGCAGCGGCTGTTACTGGGCATGCGCAGTGCCCGGGAATAGCACATTGCTATGGGGAGAGATTTAATACACCGCCCCCCCCCGCCTGGCCCGGGGTCCGCCCCTCCCCCCCACACGACGGCCGGGCCCCGGCCCCCCCATCCCAGCGGAGCGGGCGGGCGGATCCTCCTGCAGCTCCACTGGGGCCGAGGCGCCTTCAAGGCTTCTCCCAGGCTCCCTGGGGCAGAGTCACTTTCCTGCCCCCCAGCGCCTCTCATTCCCCGGGGGCTCCGGGTCACAATGTCCCACCGCCCTTCCCCCGCCTGCAGCTCCGGCTTCTCCCCTCCCGCCCCCGCCAGCCACACCAAGGGGAACCCCCGGGCCCCAGTCTCTGTCCCCACCTGGATCCCAGCGGGGCCGGGGGCAGATCCTGGTTGCAGCTGACAACAGCGGCTCCGCTCCGGCTCGGGCAGCTCCAGCGCTCCTGGCAGCAGGTGGAGAACCAGGAAGCAGCTGTTCAGCCCGGGCTCCGCGTCACAATGTGCCAGAGCCCCGCCCCCAGGAGCTGCCCCGCCCCTGGGCTGTGCCAGAGCCCCGCCCCCAGGAGCTGCTCCGCCCCCGCTCTGTGCTGGAGCCCCGCCCCGAGGAGCTGCCCTGCCCCCGAGCTGAGCCAGAGTCCCGCCCCCAGGAGCTGCCCGCACCTGGGATGTGTCAGAGCCCCGCCCCCTGGAATTTCCCCATGTTGGGTCTCTGAGCTTTGTTCTCCTGCCGCCTTCTTCCCAGCACCCCCTGCTCCCTTCCTGTGTCTGCAAACACCCCCCCTCACCCGGGGCCGGCTGCAGTGCTCGCTGAGGCTGACTCCAGTGGCTGAAGTTGCCTCCATTTCTGCTTCACCTGGAGGGGGAGAGACAAAGAGAGGAGATGGTCCCAGGGTGTGAAACCAGAATCAGGGGGCAAGGAAAGAAGGACTGTTTGGAAAGGTGGGTTTTTTTGTGGGGCGGGGGGGTGAGCCAGAGGGATTCAGAAGAAGTTGGGCAGCAGAGGCTCAGGGAAATTGAGGGGAACCTCCTGGGTGTCTCAGTGTTGCCCAGGGTTTGTACAGCACCTTGCATAATATGGGGTCTGATCTCAGTCATGGTCTGTGCAGCACCTGGGAGCCCTGATGTCTGTTTCCTGATCACAGGCTCTGGGAATGGAGAGAGGGAAACCTCAGCACCTGAAGGTTAATGCAGCCCTGTGTGCAACCCCTGCTAGGGTGATCCGACAGCAAATGTGAAAAATTGGGATGGGGGTGGGGTTAATAGGCACCTATATAAGAAAAAGACCCAAAAATCGGGACATCTAGTCATGCTAGTCCCTGCTGTTCTCATAAGGGGTCGGCTTAGAGGGGGTTTGGCTACACTTGCAGCTGTCCAGCGCTGGGAGTTAAAGCTGTCTTCCTACAGCTGTTTAGGGAAAGCGCTGCAGTGTGGACACACTGACAGCTACCAGCACTCTGTCATGGCCACATTTGCAGCGCTGTTGGGAGTGGTGCATTATGGGCAGCTATCCCAGCATTCAAGTGGCTGCAATGTGCTTTTCAAAAGAGGAGGGTGGGGTGGAGTGTGACACGGAGCGTGGGGGAGACAGAGCGAGTGGATTTTTGGAGCTGACACTGTGTCAGCTCCCTGCCTGGCAAGTTCAAGCCTCCTCCCCCACCCCTCTCTCATTCACTAAATGCAAATAGCCGCCTTTGTTCTTTTCCTCACAGACCAGATAAGCCGCTGATCCAAAACAGACCCCTCCTCCCCCGTGCCCACCCGGCTGCTTCTCTCCTCAAGCAAACACCAGCTGTGGGTGTTCCAAAGGGATCCCCCTGCCTCTGCTCATTCACTGCAAACAGTAACTGTGTTTGATTTTTAGATAAGCAGCTCCGGGAGCCTTGAGCTCACAACAAAACAAACAGAGGCATCACACCAAAACAAAGAGCGTTATCTCTACTTAAAAGCATTCTGGGAAGGTTCTGGAGGTCAGTGACAGCGTAGTAAGATTAATCACTGTTTACACTGGCACCCCAGCGCTGCATCACCAGCTCTGTTCTCTTTATTCCTCTCGTCGAGGTGGAGCACATGCAGCACTGTAGCCAGAGAGATACAGCGCTGTATGTGCCTTGCCAGTGTGGACGGGGTGTAAGTTACAGGGCTGTAAAGCCACCACCTGCACTGTAACTCTCCAGTGTAGCCAAGGCCTGAGTTGTAGTAATAATAGCAGCCAAGAATCCGGTGGCACCTTATAGACTAACAGACGTATTGGAGCATGAGCTGTCGTGGGTGAATACCCACTTTGTCAGATGCAACAATAGTCCCATATGGGCTAGTGGTCAGGATTCCTGGTTTTCACCCAGGTGGCCTGGGTTCAACTTCTGGTGTGGGAAGAGTGCAGAGCTTTTGCCCAGAGTGGAGGCAGGAAATGAAAGGAACAGGAAGAGATCCTGCCAGCAGTGGAGTTAGACAGTGTAGGGAGGGGACCCCAGAAGTGGGGGTGGGGCAGTGGTTTGGGGGGAGATGAGGGAAGGATCCCAGCAGTGCGGGAAGTTGACAACCTGGAGAGCACAGGCCTGGAATGGGGACCTGGAAGAGTGAATGTGTCCCTCTAAACCCATCAACTGCAGACTAGGCAGGCTTGGAAGAATTGTATATTTGTTGGTAAATGTCAATTTCTGTGTAAACACACAACCCAATGGCAAAATATTTCCATCAATAATCATCAAAATTGACAGATGGGCAAAGTAAGAAACATGCTGCTTGAGAACTTATCATGTTGTAGGAGCAGCAGTGATCTGTATGCTCTGTATAACCTGTATGCTCAAAAGGTCTGTTAAACTACCCCAGCTTGTGTCCTTTCCCGCTTTGAATGCCTGTGAAGTGGCTTTCCCACTCTCCTTTGTACCTCCAGTGAATGCCCTTCACCCGGCCCATCTGGCCAGTGGTTCGCTGTGTTACATTCTATTGCACCTCAGGGAGACTGATCTTCATCGCACCGTCCATCGCTGCGCTGTGGGACACTTACCTTAAAGGATCCTGACATCTCCACTGCCAGGCCTGTCCTGGGAGCGTGAGTATGAGTGTGACACCCTCCCCCAACCCTTCTTTTGAGCTTAGCTATCAAGCTAATAAATGTGCTGCTTTCTGCCAGACTCTGGGGGGGGAGGGGCATTATTAGTCCTCTCTAAGCTTACTAACTGACCCAATTTTGGGTAACACAAGCAACATTGTTTGATCTGTTATTGTACCAAAGGGGGAGATGGTTGTCTATAAAGGAGGGTGAAGACTAAATGCCTTTGATGAGAATGGGATTTGAACCCATGCAGGCAGAGCATAATGGGGTAGCAGTCCATCACCTTAACCACTCGGTCACCTCATCTGAGCTGTGAAAAAAACGGACAGGAGGAGAAATCTAAGGCCGGCAGAGATAGGGACACTAAGGAGTTTTTAAATACTAAGCGAAAGCAGGGTCTGAATGAGCTCCCCTCTCTCACCTAGTGAGGAGCTGGGGAAAGACTTCAGGAACAGACCGTGTTTGCATAGACACACCTACTCTGCCTAGCTATGCAGCATGATGGGGCCGCTTCCCCAAAATGACCAGTTTGGGATGGTCTTGGGTTACAAATGACTTTAGGATTGAGTGGAATGAAATGTTATTCTCCTTCCTGTATGAGTGAAGGGCAGCAGAACGTACCTAGTCCGTCCTGATGGAGGGGTAGGTGAGTGAGGAATAGCTTTTATTGGACTGCAGAGAAGTGATTGAGGACGTCACCCTAAACCAGTGGTCCCCAAACATTTCACATTGTGCCCTCTTAGCCATGGCTGTGGCCCCTCGGAAGCCACGGTCAAGAACCGGGGCTGGGAGGAGTGGGGCTGTTACTTGCTGGGGTGAGGGGTGCGGACAGGAGTAAAGGGGTCGACGCCGGGCTGGGAGCCAGAGTCTCAGGCTGAGGGTGGGGTTGGGGAAGAGCTGTGGCAGAGTGGTGCTCCCTCCCTGCCCTCTATGTGGGCTGGCTCAGGTCCTGAGGTGCCCCCATGAATGTTCCTCTGTGTCCCCCTAGGAGTCGCACCCCACATTATGGGGACCACTGAACCCTACTCGCTAAGCCGGGGCTAGTGATGCCAAACCCCCGGGAAAGGGAGAACAAGTGTGGGGGTCCCAGCACCAGAACCATGCCCCTACCTTCTGTCTGTGGCTCTACCCCCTTCCACCCATGGCCCCATCCACTGTCACTTCTGTTCCACCCCTTCCCCCACCAGCCCCACCCTATCACTCCTTTACCCCTGCCTCGCTGTGGCCCTGAGACCAGAGAAGCTCTGTGCCCCTGCTGCAGCCCCCGGGCTGTAGCAGGGAGTGGGAGCTCCTCCAGCCCTGGGGCTGACATAGGGGAGACTTTTCCAGGGGGACCTAACTTGGCCAGGGCCCCTGATCATGGGCCCCACTGTCCCCTTGGCAGTGCAAGGTTTGGGGAGGCTGCGCCCCCTTCTCATAAACAGATAGCTAAGGGTTAATGTTCTTTTACCTATAAAGGGGTAACACCAGTAACCTAAAACCCCTGACCAGAGGACCAATCAGGAAACAAGACTTTTTCAAATCTGGGTGCAGGGAAGTTTGTGTGTGAGTTCTTTGTTCTTTGTCTTGTGTCTGTGGCGTCTCGGCTATGAGAGCGATTTTTCTATCTCCTGCCTTTCTAATCTTCTGTTTCCAAGTTGTAAGTACAAAGATAATATGACAATAAGTTTATATTGGTTTTTTTTGTATTTACATGTGTGTAGTTGCTGGAATGTTTAAATTGTATTCTTTTTGGATAAGGCTGTTTATTCATTTTTTTCTTTTAAGCAAATAACCCTGTATTTGTCTCCTTAATACAGAGAGACCATTTTTATGTCCTTTTCTTTCTTTTTATATAAAGCTTTCTTTTTAAGACCTGTTGGATTTTTTCTTTAGTGGGGACTCCAGGGAATTGAGTCTGCAGCTCACCAGGGAATTGGTGGGAGGAAGAAGTCAGGGGGAAAATCTCGTTGTGTTAGATTTACTAGCCTGACTTTGCATACCCTCTGGGTAAGGGGGAAGAGAGATTAGCTATCTTGGTACTTCTAGTTCCAGGACTGGAAACAGGGAGGGGGGAGTCCCTCTGTTTAGATTCACGGAGCTTGCTTCTGTATATCTCTCCAGGAACCCAGGGAGGGAACACCTGGAGGGGAGGAGGGGGAAGGGAAATGGTTTATTCCCCTTTGTTGTGAGACTCAAGGCATCTGAGTCTGGGGGTCCCCCGGGGAAGGTTTTGGGGAGACCACAGCGAGCCAGGCACTGTATAAATCCCTGGCTGGTGGCAGCTTTACCAGGTCCAAGCTGGTAACTAAGCTTGGAGGTTTTCATGCTAACACCCATATTTTGGACGCTAAGGTCCAAATCTGGGAAAAAATGTTATGACACCCCTCCCCCCTGTGCCTCCATTACGAGCCGCCCAGGCTACCACTGCTCAGTGTGTGGCCAGTCTCTGTGTTTTCTGCTGCTCGTTCTGGGGAGCCTGGCCGGCCTTAGGGGTGGTGCCCCCCGATAGCCGCCCAGGGCTCCAGGGGTCAAAGGGCACCGTGTGGCAGTGCAAAGGTGCTCACTGCTCTCCCCTGCCCCAATGCTCCTCCATGGGTCCATAGAGGTTTGAGGGGAGTAAGGAGCAACCCTATGTGCTCCATGCGTCCTGGTCACTTTTCCCACTTGGGCTGTGCTGTGAGGGGAGCATCAGAAGCTGCTGCTCTCTGCCCTCCCGCTATGCAGCCCAGCTGAGGAAAGTGACCTGGATGCAGGGAGCTCGGATGATCTCACTTCTTCCCCCCACATCCCACAGCCCCTAGGGGTGCCCAGATGAGCAGCGTTCCAGGGAGGAGTGGGGGGCAGCAATGCCAGCTGCTCCATGCACACAGGTCATTCTCCCCATGTGGGTGCAGGAGGGGGTGCAAGGGTTTCTGTGATGCCTATCCTATCAATATCGTCACTCAATACCAGGCACTCAAATTCACCAGTCTTAGTACTTAGACGTTTAGCGTTTGTATTTAAGCACTTCTAAAATGTGTCCCATTTTAGCTGTCTGCTATTACATGATGTAATTGAGGGAGACTCTTTCATTTCACTGTTTCTCATCAGAACCTACCTGTACATTATCATCTTCCATCCTCTCCACCTTACTAGGCTATAGAGAATCCCTGTGAATAGTTCCTCTCCTAACGGATGTCTCTGTCTGAACCCTGTGCTCCTCAGCGCCTGTCGGCTTTCCCCAGCTCTGAGGCTGTGTCTACACCTCGCACCTTACCACGGTGCAGCTGTGCCACTCTAACCATGCCATTGTAAGGTGCGCTGTGTGGCCGTCCTTATCGCTGAGAGAGAGCTTCCCCGGCAACAAAGCCAACTAACCTCCAATGAGGGGCAGGAGCTTTGTCACCGGGAGCACAGCTCCACCTATGATGCGCTGTTCACACTGCCGCTTTTCATGGCTCAAATT
Source organism: Gopherus flavomarginatus (assembly GCF_025201925.1). Lineage (NCBI taxonomy): Eukaryota > Metazoa > Chordata > Testudines > Testudinidae > Gopherus > Gopherus flavomarginatus. The sequence continues at coordinate 202,809 of NW_026114658.1, read as the reverse complement.
TTGGCATTCGGGGAGTGTTTTTTCTCACCGCAGAGAGACAAAATTTTTAGCAACAAAAGCCGAAATTAAAAAAAACTCCTCTGCAACCTATTTAATTTTACCTTTATACAACCTTTATACTGCCTCCAGTTCTGGTATCCTCATTTGAAAAAGATGTTGTGAAATTGGAGCTAGGGCAGCAAAGAGCCACCAAATGTTCTGAGGGCTGGAGAAAAATGCCTTCCAGTGAGCTATTGAAAGAGCTCAACCTGTTTAGCTTATCAAAAGAAGATTGAAAGGTGATTTCATTGAAATGTTGAAGGGCCTTAATGGAGAGAAAAGATTGGGTATTTTCTGTCTCTTGAATGGAGCAGAGAAAGGCATAACAAGACCCAATGGCTGGAAAGTGAAAAGAGACAAATTCATATTACAACTGAGGCACAATAGTCAACAGCGAGGATGATTCACCACAGGAGCAAGCTACCAAGGAAAGTGGTGGATTCACCATCTCCTGATGTCATTTAATGAAGACTAGATGCCTTTCTGGAATGTGTTTGCCCCCAAAGTAGCTGTTATGTCATACAGGAGGCCTGTGATATGCAGGTTAGATGCTCTAATGGTGTCTTCTGACCATGAAGTCGACTAATTTCTGAAAAACTGAGTGTTGCATTGGGAGCAGCGTCTGATGTTTTCCTGTCTAGCCGGCTTGCTGCCTAGAACGAACGCTCCCTGAGTGGGGTGATCCACAGGGAGTAGCTCAAACCTCCAAAGTGCCTGGCCAGGGGCAGGACATTAGCCCAGCAAGGGAGGGGTGTGGCAGTGACATCACAAAGGCCTTTTGCAGGACCTCAGACTATTGGTCAAAGGTGGTGGGGAGGTGGTGACCTCACAGAGAGATGCTGACATCAGCCAGGCAGGACAGGGGCGAGGGGCCAGGGAAACCTCAGAGACCTCTGTGGCTTTGCTTCAGCACGTTTCCTTCTCCAGGTCTCTCTTTGAGGACTGAGAGATTATTTGGGGTCATGGACGTGAGCGCCAGGAGGAACCTCTTTCGAGTTTCCTCCTTCCCTTGTAGTGATTTTACTAGAAAACAGCCATCCCTGTTTAGAAGGTAAGAGCCTCCTGGAGGTTTGAAACCTGTTCAGTCTGATCTATCTGGTGACAAGTGAATTCTAGGCATGGAAAACACGAGCTTAAGGAGGCAGAATTTTATTGCGCACCTGGGATTTTGTCCCTTAGAATCGCTGGGGACATTAGGGTTTGTCCTTTTTGTTTCACCTCTTCCTCCATCCCTCCCTCCTCTTCTTCTCTTGCTTCTTTTGTCCTTTCTCCTGTTCCCTTCCCAACAACAGGACGGAGGTGTGTGTGTGTGTGTTGCAGGGAAGTCCTCTGCAGCTCCCACTATGGAAGGTCCACCCAAAAATGTGGGACTGAAATAGTGCTCGGGCAGTGATCCCCACCGGTGACCTGGGCCATCCTTTGGGCTCTCTGGTGAGAACCCTCAGCCTCCCGTCCTCCGTCTCTACCCTGATTGGTTGAGCAGGGGGATATTGACAGGGAGGAGACTCAGGTCCTTGTTGTTCTCTTTTAAGATCAAGTAAATAAGTCAGAACCAGTTCTATCTTTGATTAATTTTGCTGCTTCTCTGCATTAATTGTCTCTGAGCAGTTGATGATTCCCTCTAACATTGCAGTTCTCCTCAAATACTTGCTGAATAATTACTGTCACTGTTGTTGGTCTGGAGCTCATCTGAGAGCACAGTATTCAGGTCATTCAATGTCTGAAATTCAAGATCCGATGGTTTGTTTGAAAATCAGGGCTCTTCGGTCCTATTCCCAACACTGCCTCTGACGGGCTGTGTGACCTAAGACAAGTCAATTCTCCTTTCTCAGCCTGAGCTTCTCCCTCTTTCAAGTAGGGATAATAATGATCCGCTCTTACCTACCTCATGGTGGGTGAAGGATGCGGATCCATTTGGGAGTGTCACTAGAAGTAGTGCATAATATGAAGTTTCCCATCATGTTTACTCAGAGCAGATTATGACATAATAGATTAGCTGAAATAGTCTATTTTATTTGTATTTTTTTATTTTGAAATTGTTAATAGTAGCAACGACTTAGCTCAGATTGAAGCATCTTATCTAATGGTTGAGATGTAAGTGTCTCCTCTTTGTGTGCGAGGAGACAATTTAACACACTCTGACAAAGAGGAGATGCTTTTGTTTTGCAACAAAATATTTTTGCAAAGATCTTTCATCCCACTTGTTATGATTTTGAGAAACAAACTGGTTTAGTCTAAATGGGATTTTCGGACGGAAACGGTTTGAATGAAATTTTCCCACCATCTCGATTCCTGGGCTCTGGGGTGTTTTCATCTGTTAGAACAGGAGTCAGAACTGGTTGCTTCTCTTTCTGGCTCTGCCATCGCCTTGTTGTGTAGGCCTTGGGTAGGTCACTTCCCTTCTCCCATCTGTCCAATCGGAACAGGAACAGTTCTCGACCTATGGGCAGTTTAGAGCCCAAGTGAGATAAGGGGTATTAAAGCCCTCTGTGAAGGAGAAAGGGGAGTTTCACAGTGTTTAGCACCAAGGAATTCTAAAGTTTGCTAAAATGTCTAGTCTGTGGAAACAAGAAATGGTCGGGGCCAAACTTATTAACCACTGCCTTTTTAAAGCCCATTCAAAGATGTGAGTCCCTATCTTTTAGGTACCTGTGGTTCTTTGCCAGCAGCAGAGAAGAGGTTCCTGCCTCCGTTTTTGTGGCCTTAACAAACCAGGTGTTGTGCCCCAGTTCTCGTCTGAGACCCCTGAAAAAGAACATCTTCCCATCCATGAACAAGACAGGACCTATCTTTCAAAGGGGAACAAAAAGACCTCTGGGACTTACAGACTAGCTAGCCTGACTGCCATAGCTGGAGAGATCCTGCAATACATTCTTAAACACTCAGTTTGTCAGCAGCACCTACAGGATGATTTGGTTCTTATGACTAGTGAGCGTGGAATTGTCAAGAACAAATCATTCCAAACCAATCCTCTTTCCTTCTTTGGCAGGGTTCTGGGCCTGGTAGAGGTGAGTAAACAATAGATGGGATCTAGCTTGGTGTTACTAAGGCTTTTGACACAGTCCCATAGGACATTCTCAGAAGCAAACGAGGGAAATGTAGTCCAGCTGCAATCAGTGTAATGTGGGTGCAGAGCTGGTTGAAAGCCAAGACTCCAGGAGCCCTTCTCCATGTTTAGCTGCCCAACGGGGAGGGTGAACCTAGTGGGTCTGGCAGGGATCAGTCCGGTGTCAGGTACTATTCTATATTTTCATGAATGATTTGGAAAGTGGAGTGGAGAGCAAGCTCCTAAAGTTTACAACTGACACCAAGCACTTTGGAGCACAGGATTGAAATTCAAAACACCCTTAACAAATTGGAGACTTGGTCTTCTTGAGCCAAACTCCATGGTTAGGGCTCTCTCTCTACACTGGGCTGAAGTGAAACCCCAGAGCCAAGCACTCCTCCTGGGCAGTGAGCTCCGACCTTGAATGGTCAGGTGCTGCTTAGCACTGTCAGAGCAGCTTTTGCTGGGGGATTCTCCCAGCACTTTCCAATAGCGGGAAGGTATGAAATCCCCATTTGACTGCTGGGGACAGAGCCCGAGGGTGGGGAGCAACTTGCCCAAAGTCCCCAGAAAAAGGAAAACAACCAGCAGAGGAACCAATAGGAAACCCAGCAATGGAACTCAGGAGTCCTGGGGGTGTGCTGTGGTGACCAGATGTCCCAATTTTATAGGGACAGTCCGAATTTTGGGGTCTTATCTAGGATCCTATTACCCCCCACGCCGTCCCGATTTTTCACACTTGCTGTCTGGTCACCCTAGGGTGTGCACATGTATGGGTCCCAGCTGCTCCCTGCCCCCCTCATTGAAGCAGATGTGCAGGGTTACTGCCCTGGGAAGTGCAGGGCACCAGTGGATGTGGGGTTGGCTGGAGGTAGGGTCTGGCTTCAGGCAGGGCAAGGGCTGCGTGGCTGGCTGGCTTCAGGCAGGGGGGGTGCATCAGGGGTTGGCTGGAGACAGGGCAGGGAGGATGCGGCTGGTGCAGGCAAAGCAGAAGGTGCAGGGCTGGCTGGAGACAGAGGCTGACTGCCGGCAGGGCAGGGCAGGGGGTGCAGGGCTGGCTGCAGGCAGGGCGTGGGGCAGGGCCGGTGCAAGGAAGTTTCATGCCCTAGGCGAAACTTCCACCTTGCACCCTCCCCCCCCCGCACCCCTGCCCTGAGGTGCCCCACCCGTGGCAGCTCCCCCCTCCACCCTGAGGCTCCCCTCTTGTGGCAACTCTCCTGCTCTGCCCTGCGGCACCCCCCTCGCCCGAGCTCACCCCTGCTCTGAGCACGAGCACCCCGAGCACGCCGTGGCCGCTTCACTTCTCCCACCTCCAAGGCTTGCGGCGCCTAAGCCTGCCAGGCAGTCAAGCACCCTCCTCTGAGCCACAGCAGCCCTGACAGTTGACAATAGAGGCACCTTAACCCCTGAGTTCCTTCAATGTGTCCCCCTTCAATCAAGGGGGAGCTCAGAGTGATGTTCCCTCATCTTCAGAGGCAGCCTCACCCCCTCTGTGCAGCCTCCAGCCAACCTTTTGCAAACTTGGTCAGGGACTGCTTTTCAAACACCCCCAATATTACAGCAGCCCTTGTCCTTGCCCTTGTGGACCCCCACTAGGTTACTTAACTCCATGAGAGAGAATGTTTCTGAGACACCTCTGATATTACAAGCCTCATTGAGAACTTATCTGGTTCTACTGGTTGCTGGGGAACATGAGATGGTTTTACCCATACCCTGTTTGCAACTTCAAATTTGTTTAACTGGCAGTGCACTATGCCTCACTTATGAGACAATCCTGAGGCTGTGGAAAGAATGTTCTGCACAATCTTTTCACTCATGTGCCCACTTGGGCAAATGTAAATCAGTTATTAGATACTCTCATGACAGAAGATGAAAGACAAAAAGTAAAAGAAAAATCTGCAGCTCATTTGAATGCACCTTGGCTAATTACTGACCCTAACTGGAATCCCAATAATCCAGCTCAAAAGACAAAGTTGGATGGATTTTTAAAAGCTGTTTTGAATGGTATTAGAGATGCAGGGGAGGCTACTCCAAATTGGAGCAAGGTGACTGCTTGTGTCCAGCATCCAGATAAGCACCTCTCTGACTTTTGTGCTCGACTGATTTGTGAAGTTAAAAAGCATGGGAATTTAAATCCTGAAACTGATCATGGAAAGGAGATGGTTAAAATGGTTTTCATGTCACAATGTGCAAAGGATATTGCAAAAAGGTTTAGAAAGCATCCAGATGGTACGCAAGGGAAAAGTTTGTCTGAAGTAGTTAGCATTGCTACTAGAATGTTTAATGGGAAAGAGAAAAAGAAAGAAAAAGACATAAGGAACGGGTTAATTTAAAAATCATCTTGGCCCCGGGATGGAAGGAGGGGGGTGCTCTGCGTTCAGGGTCAGGAATCGGCGCGGACTGTGCTTGGTGCAGGGAGGGGCTGCTTTCGGCCCCAGCTGGCTGTGAAGGAAAAAATATAGACAGAGGCGAAGCAAAGGAAATACAAGTTACAGAACTGAAATTACATTTGCAAAGCTTAACTGTCCAGTAAGATCCAACAGTGTGCCTTTGTGACCCTGGAATCGGTGTGGCTTGGTGACACCAAAGAAGCCACAGGCAGCCGACCTGGACTGGAATCTCTGAAAGAGACGCCGCAGGAGATTCCAGGGTGTAAAAGAACAGCCCTCCCAAGAGCAGAAGCATGTTGGAAATTCTGGACAAGCTGTATACAGGATAATCTCCCTTCCACCTCTTCCCCCTCCTCTGAACATTATACACAGGAGTGGCCAGTCTGGACGTACGAGTGTAAGTATGAAAGGAGCTTCGGGCTTGGGGCATTAATATTTTCCTGAGTGATGTGGGAGCGTTCCCAACACTCTCCGTTGTTGTTTTATTATTTTATTAATGAAGCTTTAAAATTCAGTTATATGGTGTGTTTTCTTTATCTTCCCCCAACGATCCTGTAGTGTCAGCCTGATCATCTGACATGAGGGATAGATTGGTAACAGAAATTTGTCACAGTTTGGTGAGCAATTAAGAAGGGGGGAGCCCTGCAGAATTTACACCATCTATTTGTTTTACCCTTGTTATTTTGTGTTTGCTTTGCTTGGTACTGTTGGTGTTATATGCTGAGAACTGCATGAGTAAAAGTGAGTCCTAATAGGATAAGGAAACACTATCTGGTTCTGGTTCTGTTCTATTTAACCAGTTACTGTTGTTGTTTTTTTTCTCTGTTCATTTGGGTGTTAGGAGTGTGGGTGGAACTGAACCTCTTGTTCGTAATTCCTCGGAGTGGAAGCCATGTGTGCGAGACAGCTCTGAGGTTAAATTGAGATCCTTCTGTCCTGTCCCCTGTAGCGGTCAGTGTATAGAAGTGGGAAAGTCTGGCTTAGACTGTAATTCCCTCTGCTCTCTGTGTAATTCTCTTTTCTGTTTAAGTGTCAAACAGATGAATGAGTCTCTGGGTAAACCCTCTAAGAGTAGTCCTTCAAATTATATGTTAAGTAAATGGCCTTTGCCCAATGGGCCATGTGTCTTCATCTAGGTGGCAAGCCTCATGAAGGAGGACTCGGGTAGTCTTGTGAGTAAGAATGTTTAAGGGAAGAGACCAGGAGGGGTGGGGGGCTAGTTGAGAAGCCCACCCTCCTAGCTAAACTGGTAGTGGAAGAAGTTGGTGCCTATGGAAGGGACGGTTCAGTGAGAAAAGCAGGATCGGGCCCAGGCGGGCAGGCAACAGACAGAGAGATTGGAAAACAGGTTGGAAAACTTTAAGGGTGTAGTGGAAGGAAGGAGTCAGTAAGTGTAAGCATGGGGATTTCAAATACCCAGAACTTACTTGGAATGGTGATTTGAGTTGATAAAAGTGGCTGTTGGGAGACAAGCAAGTGATTTAAGGGAGAGTGAGAAGTTAACTCTGTAGTTGCTGGAGGAAACAGCAGTTGAACTTTGTAAAAATGCTAAAGAGGAAAGTTCTTGGTGTCTTTGAAATGTTTGTAAATAAATTGAGGCAAAGAAATTGTTAATTGCAATCATTTAGAATTTAGTTAAATTAGCTGAAGAATGTATATAGTGCTATGTAATTGAAATTTTATTAGGCTGTAAGGGCACTATAAGTAGTGATGTTTTCTTTCAGTGTTTGAAAGCAAGAGTTAAAAGTAAAAAGCAAGCCAGAAAGCATCTGTATTCATGCAAATTATCTAACTGATAAGGTAGGAGCCACTGAAACCTGGGCTGCCTATGAAACACATAAAATATGGGATAATTCCTCTGTTTTTCCTGAAATCAACAAGGGTATTTGTCTATTTTAAGCAATGATTGTCTGCCCAGAAGGGGTAGACCTCTGTTTTTTTGTCTTTCAGATAATCAGAGAAAACTGATGCCAGCTAAACAGCATTCAACGTACCATGCATTTACTGGCACAATAGAAATTATGTTTTGTGTTCTATGTTCTGTCTTGTGGTGTTTGTCTTGTGGCCGGAATTTTTGTGTTTAATATTTTTATAAAATAATCTAGTTTAAAATCAAACAAAAAGGTTAAATTAATGCAGATACTTGTTTTGTTCAACTTGGAATACAAAGTGTTTAGATAAATCAGGAGAATGTGATATACTAAAGTCTAATGCATTTCCTTAAGTAAGGAAAAGAAACTTTATTGGTCAAATTGTTAATTGCAAAAATTGTTGTTAAAATTTGCATACCAACAGTCTTTGAAAGCAAGGACATGAAAAGTTAACCCACTCCCCATATTGTACATGGGATCTTTCTGGCTACCTCAGATTTCTAGCCAGAGGGCTGGGGATGGTGGAAGGCTATTGGACTAGAGGTTGTATTGAGTGAACTCCTCAAAGTGGGTGTGCTTGTCCTGGCTTGTTGCTCGAAAGCTCTGTAATAAGGTTATTTTAGTAAAAGGGTGTGTGTGGCATATATTAAATAATAAGACTAATGTACTGTATAATGACAATGTGTAGGTGTTCATTGTTGGGAAAAAGGTGTATAAGTAAAAAGTGAAAGTTTCCTTTGCAGGTTAAAAGAAGCCAAGAAGGGAAGAAGCACAAAGAACAGAATGAATTAACTGAAAAAATAAAATAAAATAAAATAGCAAGCTCAGGCTATAGATAAGACACTGACTCCATTCAAGGACACTGCTCACAGTTAAGACTTGGTTAACAACCAGGAAAAGGAGGGCTTGAATTTGCCCATGCAGCTATGAGATCTGAAAAACACTGCCAGGCACTAATGAAATGTGTTAAGTTTTTTTTCTCACAGGTAAGGAAGCGCTACCCAAAGACCCTAGCAGCCCTGCCACTCCTTGGAACCAGGAGACGGGATTGATGTAAAGGTCCACCAACGAAAGACTGCCTTGGCTCCATGCTGGAAAGGCCGTTAAGTCCTGATGACTACCAACACCGCTGTGAAGTACCAAAGACTGACTGCTTGGACCCAAGATTCTCACTGCAAAAAGACCCCTCCACATTGGGAGAATTCTCCTACTGATGATTAGCCTATTTCACCTTCTAGCTCCACTGTGCCTTCTGGACAGTAGGGAAAAAGTACAAGGTGAAGTGCTAGTAGCCTCTCCCTTATCCACTGACAGATCTACTGTGCCTTTGAATTTTTCTAGAAAAAGCAAAACCATTACAGGCTGATGTGCTAGTAACCTCTCCCCTATATGATGCTGCACCAAGACAGTTTTGGGAAAGAAGAAGGAACACTCACTCCACTGAAATTGCTAAAGTCCAGGAATTCCTGACTAGAAAGGACATTAAGAACTGACCCCGGTGAAGAAACAAAGAATTGTACACTGGCAGAAAAAATTTGTGGGACCCATGCTTGGGAATGTGGTATTGATTGGATTTTGGGGTTTATTCTACAGGCTGTGCCCTGTGTTGTGGATAAATTCTTCAGCATGTATTGCTCTCTCTAATTGGATTTTAAATAACAAGTACCCGAAGAGTTTGTTCTGCCACTGGAAATTTTACCTGTATTGAAACCATTCCAGTGACTAATAATGTAACCCCCTCCTATGCTATTAATGTCAATGCCTTTTAAAAGTACCTGAAAATAGTTAAATAACAAATGTAATATAGTACTACACCAAGGAAAGATGGTATTAAATATCACTGAGGCTGGGAAGGCATTGCAGTGGGATCTAGTATGTTTGGAGATTCAGAATTTCCTGAATGACCAGCTGATGGCCATTTGGAGTGATCTTGAGTACCAGACTTGGCCCACTGCCCTTACAGACACATCAGGAGTACCATCTGATCTGTGGTCATGGAGATATACTAAAGACTTTCTGGGTGGAAGTGTAAACATTTACAGTGCTCCTTCCAAGCATTTGGACTGGGGAGTGTGGGCTTCCACATACCGAATCCTGACGGGTCCATGGGGAGGATGCACATGGGACTGGATTATTCACTGAAACATCTGGGAAATTAGACCACTTGGTATACCTAACTGATTTATAGTCAGTGCCCCAATCCCTTAGTTGTCAGACAAACAGGATTCTACTCTTTTGTCCGTGCACTCATTCCTGGATTGTGGGTGGCTAAGCTCAAGAGAGCAGTTGTAAATATTTCTGCAGAGCTTGAAAAAAAAACAGCTAATGCATTAATAGACGCTTTCCAAAAGTTGCAACGAAAGACTGATGAAGTAGCAGAAGTAACTTTGCAAAATAGACGTGTGCTAAATGCCATGAATGCTGAATTAGAGAGGGGCTTGTGCTCGCATTGGGGAAAAATGTTGCTTTGCTGTTAATCACTCTGGCTTAATTGACAAAGATTTACAAGCTATTAAGAATGTTGCTGTTGTTTTCCATGCTATATCTCTTGATCACACTTTTAGTATTAAGGACCTCCACTCAGACCTTGGGTCATGGTTTACTAGCCTCCCCCGTACAATTGTTAAATGGATATGTGTCCCAAGAGTCCCATTATGGTCCTCTAGGGACAAAGGAGGGATTGTTAGGCCTGAATAAAGATATAGCAGACAAAACCAGGTATGCCAACCTGACCAAAGTCAGGCTAACAGAGGTTTGTGGGTAATCCCTGAATGGAAAACACTGAGAAGCAGCAGCATGTCTCACAAGCGCTGGGAAAAAGTGAGATAAGAGAGAAGCTGCATTCCTGGCATAGTACCAGATGTGCTGTGTTCGGGCAGCTCCTTCGAAGAACTGATAAGAGTCCTAGTTTCCCAGCCTCCTTGTTTTCGCTCCCTGGTTTTGTTCTTTGTTTGTTTTTAACTCCCCTACATTTCTAACTTTAGGCATGCATGTATACTAAAGGTGTCTAATTTCTAGTTGTTAGAAGAAGGGGGTGGGTTGCTCCAGTGAATAATTTATGACGCGACGGAACTGTCTACATAGGCTTATACTAAGATGTAAAGAGCAGGTTGGTTCTGTCTGGAGACGAGCTGCTCTCTATTGATGCGTGCACTTGTCAATAAAGAGCTTTTGATCGGACCTTGCTGGTGTTGCCTGTCTCTCTCGCGGTCAGACAACGAACTTTGCCGTCTGGGTTAGAGTCCCTGACATAAGTATAATCTAATATCTCATTGAAAGGTGACAGGGCCAGAAAGAGTTAATTAACTCACCTCACCGACTGACCTGACCCGTGGGTGAACCTTAAAAACTGGTTAACAAGATATGTAAATGAACAGAGCTTTGAAATGCAAGTCTGCAGTGTTAGAGGTAGAAGGGGAAGTGTTTGCTCAGGTCTTGTGATGTCAGCAAACAAGTCTTGTCTATTGCTATAGTTTTAATTCAAAGAGCAAAAAAAGAATATTAACATTTATGATGATACTTGAGTGAAATAGTATTATTGTCTGTGTCTCTTTGAAGGTTGTAGTAATCTGTATCTGAACTGTTTGATGGATGTACTAATTGCCAGGATGTTTGGAAGAAGAGTTAAGCCTATTGTTTTCTCAGGCTGAAAGGCTGCTGGAAATGTTTAAGAACCTGGGACACGATCCTTCTTCATCTCAGATCTGCTTTGGGTTTCAAGAGGGGGAAACCTTAAGCCACAAGGATTGAGATCCCCAGTCATTGACTGGAGCCACCCTGAATATGGACAGTGGATTATAACCTATGGACTATTTCTAAAAGGACTTTTGGCAACTACAAGCTCATCTCTACTTTGTATCTGAACCTCAAAAATTGAATTCAAGTCTATATGTCTATGAATCTTTTAACCAACACTCACTCTCTCTCTTTTCTTTTCTAATAAATTTTAGCTTAGTTAATAAGAATTGGCTATAGCATGTCTTTTAGGTAAAATCTAAGTTATAATTGAACCTGGTTATGTGGCTGATCCTTTGGGATCGGAAGAATCTTTTCTTTTATATGATGAAGTAAGATTTTCAGGAATCATCATCATATCTAACAGGTGTGTCTGGACGGAGGCCTGAGGCTGGGTACTTTAAGGGAACTGCGTGGTTTAAACTTCTAAGTAACCAGTGAGGTACTACAGAAGCTGTTTTGTGCTGGCTTGGTAAATCTAAGTATTGAAATAACCAGCAGCGTTTGGGATTTGTCTGCCCTGTTTTGTTTGCAATTCACTCTGATTGAGTGAGCTGAGCTGGCTCCCACGGGCAGCACCGTCACACCTACAGCCAGGCTGCAGAGGTCCGGAGGATCTTAGGGGCCTTGGGGTGCACAGATACCTATGTCCAGGCCATAGCGGTCCCTGGGGGGCTTAGAGAGTTTGGGGGGGACACAGATACCAATCTCCATGCTCTAGGGTCCCATGGGGGCTTAGAGGGTTCGTGGGGGGCACATATTCCTACATCCAGGCTGTAGGGTTACCAGGGGGGCTTAGGGGGTTAGTGGGGGGCAAAGATACCTACGTCCAGGCTGGAGGCATCCTGGGAGTCTTAGGGGATTTGTGGGGGCCAAAGACACCTATGATGTCCAGGCTGTAGGGGTACCAGTGGGTTTTAGGGGTTCGAGTGGGCACAGATACGTATGTCCAGGCTGTATCGTTCCCAGGGGGGGTTAGAGATTTCGTGAGGGGCACAGATATCTACGTCCAGACTGTAGATGTCCCGGGAGGGGGGGGTTAGGGGGGTTGTGGAAGTGCAAATACCTATGTCCAGGCTGTAGGGGTTCCTGGGGGCTTAGAGGGTTTCTGAGGGGCACATATACCTACGTGCACACTGGAGTGTCGCAAGGGGCTTATGGAGTCTATATGGGGTACAGATACCAATGTTCTGGCTGTATAGGTCCCTCGGGGGCTTAGGGGGTTTGTGGGGGGCACAGATACCTAAGTTCAGGCTGGAGGGATCTCTGAGTGTCTTAGGTGTTTGGTGGGAGGCACAGATACCTACGTCCAGGCTGCAGGGGTCTCGGAGGGGCTTAGGGTCTGTCACGGAGTGTGGGGGAGTCCGGTCCTGCACCCCTCCTCCTGGGACTCACAGTGACTCTCAGCCAGCCAGTAAAACAGAAGGTTTATTGGACAACAGGAGTGAAGGATACAGCAGAGCTTGGAGGCACAAGCAGGACCCCACAATCAAGTCCTTCTAGGGGGTCAGGAAACTTAGTTCCCAGTTTGGGAATCCCTGAATTCCAACCACCCAGACCAAAACCGAAACTGAACTAACCCAACTCCCTCCAGCTGGCCATTTCCTGTGTCCAGCTTCCTGAGCAAAGGTGCTGACCCCTCCCCCCGCCTAGCTCAGGTTACAGGCTGAGCACGTGTCCGGTCCTAAAGTCACCCCCTGCTCTCCCATCCCCCACACAGACAGTCCCTACTCCATCACAGTAATGCCCAGAGCATTTCCCGCATTGAGCAACAGTGACACCATGTGGCCATGCAGGGAAATGCACAGAGCATTTCCTGGATGGAGCAACAGTGATTCCATGTGGCCACGCAGGGTAATGCACAGAGCATTTCTCTCATAGAGGAACAGTGACAACATGTGGCCATGCAGGGTAATGCACAGAGCATCACGCCTATGTAGAGGCTGTAGAGATCCCTGGGGGGCTTAGGGGTCGTGGGGGGCACAGATAGCTACGTCCAGGCTGGAGACATTCTGGTGGACATTAGGGGCTTCATGAGGGGCACAAATATCTACGTCAGGGCTGGAGAGGTCCCTGGAAGGCTTAGGTGGTTGTAGTGAGCATAGATACATACATCCAGGCTGCAGGGGTACCAGAGGGACTTAGGGGGTGTCACGTAGTGTGGTGGAATCTGGCCCTGCACCCCTCTTCCTGGGACACACAGTGACTCAGCCAGCCAGTAAAACAGAAGGTTTTTTTGGCCAACAGGAACGAAGGATACAGCAGGGCTTTTGGGCACAACCAGGACCCCTCAATCGAGTCCTTCTGGGGGTTCAGGAAGCTTAGTTCCCAGTTTGGGATTCCCTGAATTCCAACAACCCTGCTCCAAACCAAAACTGAACTAACTCCCTCCAGCCAGCCCCTTCCTTTATTCAGCTTCCTGGGCAAAGGTGCTGACCCCCTCCCAGCTGCCTAGCTTAAGTTACAGGCTTAGGTCCTGTCCCTCACCTAAAGTCACCCGCTGCTCTCCCATCCCCCACACAGACAGTCGCCACTCCATCACAGTAATGCCCAGAGCATTTCCCCCGTGGAGCAGCAGTGATACCATGTGGCCACACAAGGTAATGCACAGAGCATTTCCTGCATGGAGCAACATTGACACCTTGTGACCACACCAGGTAATGGACAGAGCATTTCCTGCATGGAGCAACAGTGACACCATGTGGCCATGCAGGGAAATGCACAGAGCATTTCCTGGATGGAGCAACAGTGATTCCATGTGGCCACGCAGAGTAATGCACAGAGCATTTCTCTCATAGAGGAACAGTGACAACATGTGGCCATGCAGGGTAATGCACAGAGCATCACGCCTATGTAGAGGCTGTAGAGATCCCTGGGGGACTTAGGGGTCATGGGGGCACAGATAGCTACGTCCAGGCTGGAGACATTCTGGTGGGCATTAGGGGCTTCATGAGGGGCACAAATATCTACGTTAGGGCTGGAGAGGTCCCTGGATGGCTTAGGGGTTTGTGGTGAGCATAGATACATACGTCCATGCTGTAGTGGTCCCTGGGGTTTTAAGGAGTTGGTAAGGGTCACAGAAACCTACGTATGGTCTGGAGGGGTCCCTGGGGGACTTAAGGGTTTGTGGTTGCGCAGATACCTACGTACCGGTTGGAGGGGGCCCTGGGGAGCTTAGGGGGTTTGTGTGGCGTACACATAGCTATAACCAGACTGGTGGGGGCCCTATGGGTCTTAGAAGGCTGGTGGGGGGCAGAGATACCTATGTAGGGACTGGAGAAGTCCTGGGGAGGGCTTTGGGGGTTCCTGGAAGTCACAAATATCTACGTCCAGGCTGGAGGAGTTCTGGGGGTATTAGGGAGTTGTGCGGGGGCACAGATACCTATATCGAGGCTGTAGGGGTCCTGGGGTTGCTTTCGGGAATTTTGGGGTACAGATACCTACTTCCATGCTGTAGGGGTCGCTGGGAGGATCAGTGGGTTCGTGAGGGTGCACAGATATCTACGTCCGGTCTATAGGGATCCTGGGGGGGGGCTTAGGGGTTTGTAAGGGGCACAGATACATTCATCCAGGCAAGAGGGGTCCTAGGGACCTTAGGGGGTTCATGCTGGGCACAGATACCTGCGTCTAGGTTGGAGGGGTTTTGGGGGTCTTAGGAGGGTTGTGTGGGCACAGATACCTATGTCGATGCTGGAGGGGTCCTGTCATGTCTTAGCGGATTCGTGGGGTCAGAGATACCTACATGTAGGCTGGAGGGGTTCCGGGGGGATTAGGTGTGTTTGAGGAGGGGAACAGATACCTACATCCTGATGGTAGGTGGCCCTGGGTAGCTTAGGCGGTTTTTGTCGGTCACAGATACAAACATCCATGCTGTAGGGGTCCCGAGGGACTTTGTGGGGCTCTAGGGGTCACAGATACCTAGCTACAGTCTGGAAGGTTCCTGTGGGTATTAAGGGGTGTGTGGGGCATACAGATGCCTACATCTGGGCTTGTGGGTTCCTGGGGGGCTTAGAGGTTTGTGGAGAGCACAGATACCATTATCCAGGCTAGATGGGTTCTGGTGGGATTAGGGGGTTGTGGGGGGCACAGATACCTATGTAAGCAGAAGCAGGATGAACTCTACCCTCACATCTGGTGGTGAATTATGGCAAGTGTGGAAAAGGATTTCAGGGTCTGATCATGTTTGCATAGACACACTCACCGTGCGTGACACGGCCACGGCAGCCTGGGATGGTTACTTTGGCAGCTATGGTATCCCCAGTTTCTTTGTTGTTGGGGTGTGAGATGTGGAGTGTTGTCACCCTGATTGTGTGGATGAGGAACTGTGAAACAGCTTTGAGACAGGGATTCTCACCATCAGTTGAGTGGCACTCACTAGACAAGGGAGTGGGCTCCTTGGGTGAGCTAGAGTCACCAATTGCACTTTTTTTCTTTTAACAGTTGAATAGCAGTGTTGATTTTTTATTCTCTTAAAAGTTAAATTTCTAAGTTCTTGAGCTGAAATCACTGAAAAGATGTGTTAGCTTGTGGGGGACTCTGAAACTTTATTGCAGAACACAGTAGTTGGCAGACAGGAGCAGTTTGTGGGAGTGGCCCACGGAGTGAGGTGAGTCTAGCAGTTTTGGAGGACAGCTGGAGCAGAACACAGGTCGGCTGGCAGAGCAGCTGATGGACCGAGCTGAGCAGTTTGTGGGGAAGGCAAAAGCAGAATCCCATGGAGAGGCAGAGCAGTTAGCAGTGGACCACATAAGGTGCCCCTTTCTACTCAGGCTGGCAGGGGGAAAAACCCTGCAGATAGACTCTTGAACTCTGGGGTTGCGCAACTGTGGGTGATTTTGGGGTTGCTGGACTCTTGAAACGTTGGAGATATTGGACTTTGGAGCCTTGGGGTGATTTGGGGATTGCTAGACTCATGAGCCCAGGGAAAAGGACACGGCCTAGTTCAGGTGTTTTCCCAATTTAATGCTATGTTGTTTATCTCACGTTATTAAACATTTTCTGCTACACCCAGACTCTGTGCTTGCGAGAGGGGAAGTATCGCCTCTTTGAAGCACCTAGGAGTGCGTATGTAAAATTTTCCCATGTCACTGGGTGGGGGCTCGAGCTGGTTTGCATTACATTGTAGGCAAGGGACCCCTATGTATTGAACCCAGTCCTTGCTGCTATCAGTTCAGCCTGGCAGAAGGGTTCCACCTACGTCCAGGCTCAAGGGGTCCCTGGGGGGCTTAGGGAGTTCGTGGGGGGCACAGATATCTAGGTCTAGGCTGTAGGGGGTCGGGGGGGGGCTCAGGAGTTTGGTGGGGGGCACAGATACCTACGTCCAGGATGCAGGGGTCCCAGAGGGACTTAGGGGGTGTCACGTAGTGTGGTGGAATCTGGCCCTGCACCCCTCTTCCTGGGACACACAGTGACTCAGCCAGCCAGTAAAAACAGAAGGTTTTTTTGGCCAACAGGAACGAAGGATACAGCAGGGCTTTTGGGCACAACCAGGACCCCTCAATCGAGTCCTTCTGGGGGTTCAGGAAGCTTAGTTCCCAGTTTTGGGATTCCCTGAATTTCCAACAACCCTGCTCCAACCAAACTGAACTAACTCCCTCCAGCCAGGCCCCTTCCTTTATTCAGCTTCCTGGGCAAAGGTGCTGACCCCCTCCCAGCTGCCTAGCTTAAGTTACAGGCTTAGGTCCTGTCCCTCACCAATAGTCACCCGCTGCTCTCCCATCCCCCACACAGACAGTCCCCACTCCATCACAGTAATGCCCAGAGCATTTCACGCATGGAGCAACAGTAACTCTGTGTGGCCATACAGGGTAATGCACAGAGCATTTCCTGCATGGAGCAAGAGTGACACCGTGTGGCCAGGCAGGGTAATGCCCAGAGCATTTCCTCGCATGGAGCAACAGTGTCACCGTGTGGCCACAGAGGGTAATACACAGAGCATTTCCTGCATGGAGCAACAGTGACACCATGTGGCCATACAGGGTAATGCACAGAGCATTTCCTGCATGGAGCAACAGTGACACCGTGTGGCCACACAGGGTAATGCACAGAGCATCGCACCTACGTGGAGGCTGTAGAGATCCCTCGAGGGCTTACGGGGGTTCGTAGGGTCACAGATATCTACATCCAGTATGGGCGGGACCCTGGCAGAGTTAGGGGGGTTGTGAGGGGCATAGGTACTTGCGTCCAGGCTGTAGAGGTCCTGGTGGGGATTAAAGGCTTCCTGGAGGACAGCAATATCTACGTCCAGGCTGAAGGGGTCCCTGGACGCTTAGGGGGTTCTGGTGAGCACAGTGATCCCTGGGGGTTTAGGAACTTGGTGAGGGGCACAGATACCTATGTTTATCCTGGAGGGGTCCCTGGGGGGGCTTAGTGGTATTGTAGGGGACACAGATACCTACGTCCAGGCTATAGGCATTCTGGGGGGGGCTTAGGGCTTTAGGGGGGCACAGATACCTACATCCAGGATGGAGGGGTCCCGGGGGCTTAGGGGGGTTGTGGGGGGCACAGCTATGTACGTCCAGGCTGGAGAGGTTCCAGGGAGTATAAGGAATTTTTGTGAACAGCAGAGATACCTATCTCCAGGATCTAGGGGTCCCTGGGGGGCTTAGGGTTTTTTTGGGAGGCACAGATAACTATGTCCAGGTTGGAGTGGTTCCTGGGGGGTTTAGGGGGTTCCTGGGGGGCACAGATACCTAGGTCCATGCTGTAGGGGTCCCCGGGTGTATTAGGGGTTTTCTGAGGGGTACAGATACATACGTCTAGGCTGTAGGGGTCCCTGGGAGGCTTAGGGGGTTTGTGGGGGGCAGCGATACCTAAGTCCAGGCAATAGGGCTTCCAGGGGGAATTAGTGTGTTGGGGGGCACAGATACCTAGATCCAGGCTGGAGGGTTCCCGATGGGGGGGGTCTTAGGCAGTTTGTGTTCGGCAAAGATACCTACCTCCAGGCTGGAGGGGTGTCTCGGCACTTAGGGATTGTAGGGGGGCACAGATACCTCCGTCCAGGCTGGAGGGTCCCTGGGGAGCTTAGCGGGTTCGTAGGGGGCACAGATACCTAAATCCAGGCTGGAGGGATCCAGGGGGGGCTTATGGGGTTCAGGGGGCACAGATACTTATCTCTAGGCTGTAGTGGTCCCTGGTGGGCTTAGGAGGTTTTGGGGGGCCCCAGATACCTAAGTCCATGCTGTAGGCGTCCCTACAGGTGCTTATGGGTTCATGGGGTGCACAGATACTTATGTCCAGGCTGGAGGGGGCAGGGGGGTTGGGGTTTCATGGGGGGCACAGATACGAACCTCCAGGCTGTAGGAGTCCCAGGGGGGCTGTGGGGGTACAGATACCTACATCCTAGTCTGGATAGGGTCCTGGGGGTTATAGGGGGTTTGTGGGGGGCACAGATACCTAGGTACAGGCTGTCGGTGTCCCGAGGAGATGAGGCAGTTCACTGGGGGCTCAGATACATCCAGGCTGGATGTGTCCCGAGGAGCTTAGGGGGTTCGTGCGGTGCTCAGACACCTGTGTCCAGGCTGTAGGGATCCCTGGGGGCTTAGGGGGTTCGTGGGGGTCACAGGTAGTTACGTCCAGGCTGAAGGGGTAATGGGAGTGCTTAAGGGATCGGGGCTGACACAGATACCTACGTCCAGGGTCTAGGGGTCCCGAGGGGATTGGGAGTTGAGGGGGGAACAGATACCTACGTCATAGCTGGAGGTGTCTTGGGTGGTTTAGGAGGTTCGTTGGAGTCACAGATACCTAAGTCCAGGCTGTAGGGGTTCCTGGGGCATTCAGGGATTTCTGGGGGTCACAGATACCTACGTGCAGACTAGAGGGGTCCAAGAGGTCTTAGGAGAATTATGGGGGTCACAGATACCTACATGCAGACTGGAGGGGTCTTGGAGCGCTTAGGAGATTTATGGGGGGGCACAGATACCAACATACTGGCTGTAAAGGTCCCTGGGGGGCTTTGTGGGTTCGGGGGATATAGATACCAATGTCCTGGCTGTAGATGTTCCTGGGGTACATAGAGGGGCTGTGGTCGCACATAACCCTACATCCAGGCTGTCTGGGTCCCGGGGGCCCCTGGCCAAATTGGGTTCCCCCTGGAAAAGTCTCCCTCACGGTGGCCCCAGGGCTGGAGGAGCTCCCACTCCCTGATATGGCGCAGAGGCTGCAGCAGGGGCACAGAGCTCTCTGGTGTCAGGGCCACAGCGGGGCAGGGGTAAAGGAGTGAGACCAGAGAAGCTCTGTGCCCTGCTGCAGCCCCCAGGTAATAGAAGGGAGTGGGAGCTCTTCCAGCCCTGAGGCCACCGTGGAGGAACATCTACAGCCAGGACATTGGTATCTGTCATACATTAGAAGCAAGAGGAAGACTAAGGACAGGGTAGGCCCACTGCTCAGTGAGGAGGGGGAAACAGTAACGGGAGACTTGGAAATGGCAGAGATGCTTAATGACTTCTTTGTTTCAGTCTTCACTGAGAAGTCTGAAGGAATGTCTAGTATAGTGAATGCTTACGGGAAGAGGGTAGGTTTAGAAGAGAAAATAAGGAAGAGCAAGTAAAAAATCACTTAGAAAAGTTAGATGCCTGCAAGTCACCAGGGCCTGATGAAATGCATCCTAGAATACTCAAGGAGTTAATAGAGGAGGTATCTGAGCCTCTAGCTATTATCTTTGGGAAATCATGGGAGACGGGGGAGATTCCAGAAGACTGGAAGGGGGGCAAATATAGTGCCCATCTATAAAAAGGGAAATAAAAACAACCCAGGAAACTACAGACCAGTTAGTTTAACTTCTTTGCCAGGGAAGATAATGGAGCAGGTAATCAAAGTAACCATCTCCAAACACTTGGAAGGTGGTAAGGTGATAGGGAATAGCCAGCATGGATTTGTAAAGAACAAATCGTGTCAAACTAATCTGATAGCGTTCTTTGATAGGATAACGAGCCTTGTGGATAAGGGAGAAGCGGTGGATGTGATATACCTAGACTTTAGTAAGGCATTTGATACGGTCTCGCATGATATTCTTATAGATAAACTAGGAAAGTACAATTTAGATGGGGCTACTATAAGGTGGGTGCATAACTGGCTGGATAACCGTACTCAGAGAGTAGTTGTTAATGGCTCCCAATCCTGCTGGAAAGGTATAACAAGTGGGGTTCCGCAGGGGTCTGTTTTGGGACCGTTCTGTTCAATATCTTCATCAACGATTTAGATGTTGGCATAGAAAGTACGCTTATTAAGTTTGCGGATGATACCAAACTGGGAGGGATTGCAACTGCTTTGGAGGACAGGGTCAAAATTCAAAATGATCTGGACAAATTGGAGAAATGGTCTGAGGTAAACAGGATGAAGTTCAATAAAGATAAATGCAAAGTGCTCCACTTAGGAAGGAACAATCAGTTTCACACATACAGAATGGGAAGAGACTGTCTAGGAAGGAGTATGGCAGAAAGAGATCTAGGGGTCGTAGTGGACCACAAGCTTAATATGAGTCAACAGTGTGATACTGTTGCAAAAAAAGCAAACGTGATTCTGGGATGCATTAACAGGTGTGTTGTAAACAAGACACGAGAAGTCATTCTTCCGCTTTACTCTGCGCTGGTTAGGCCTCAACTGGAGTATTGTGTCCAGTTCTGGGCACCACATTTCAAGAAAGATGTGGAGAAATTGGAGAGGGTCCAGAGAAGAGCAACAAGAATGATTAAAGGTCTTGAGAACATGACCTATGAAGGAAGGCTGAAGGAATTGGGTTTGTTTAGTTTGGAAAAGAGAAGACTGAGAGGGGACATGATAGCAGTTTTTCAGGTATCTAAAAAGGTGTCATCAGGAGGAGGGAGAAAACTTGTTCACCTTAGCCTCCAATGATAGAACAAGAAGCAATGGGCTTAAACTGCAGCAAGGGAGATTTAGGTTGGACATTAGGAAAAAGTTCCTAACTGTCAGGGTAGTTAAACACTGGAATAGATTGCCTAGGGAAGTTGTGGAATCTCCATCTGTGGAGATATTTAAGAGTAGGTTAGATAAATGTCTATTAGGGATGGTCTAGACAGTATTTGGTCCTGCCATGAGGGCAGGGGACTGGACTCGATGACCTCTCGAGGTCCCTTCCAGTCCTAGAGTCTATGAGTCTATGAGTAATCTGTGCCCCCCATAAACCACCTAATCCCCACGGGAACCCCTACAGCCAGGATGTTGGTATCTGTCCCCCTATAAATCTCCTAAGCCCTCTGGAACCCTTCCAGTCTGAACGTAGGTATCTGTGACCCCCAGAAATCCCCGAATACCCCAGGAACCCCTACAGCCTGGACTTAGGTATCTGTGACTCCAACGAACCTCCTAAACCACCCAGGACCCCTTCAGCTAGGACGTAGGCATCTGTTCCCCCTCAACCCCCAATCCCCTCGGGACCCCTAGACCCTGGACGTAGGTATCTGTGTCCGCCCCGATTCCCTAAGCACCCCATTACCCCTTTAGCCTGGACGTAGGTATCTGTACTCCCACAAACCCCCTAAACGTCCCAGCGACCCCTTCAGCCTGGAAGTCCCTATCTGTGACACCCACGAACCTCTAACCTCCCAGGGATCCCTACAGCCTGGACACAGGTGTCTGAGCACCCCACAAACCCCCTAAGCTCCTCGGGACACATCCAGCCTGGATGTATCTGAGCCCCCAGTGAACCGCCTAATCTCCTCGGGACACCGACAGCCTGTACCTAGGTATCTGTGCCCCCCACAAACCCCCTATAACCCCAGGACCCATCCAGACTAGATGTAGGTATCTGCACCCCCACAGCCTCCCTGGGACTCCTACAGCCTGGAGGTTTGTATCTGTGCCCCTCATGAAACCCCAACCCCCCCTGTCCCCTCCAGACTGGACATAAGTATCTGTGCACCCCACGAACCCATAAGCACCTGTAGGGACGCCTACAGCATTGACTTAGGTATCTAGGGCCCCCCAAAACCCCCTAAGCCCACCAGGGACCCCTATAGCCTAGAGATAAGCATCTGTGCTCCCTGAACCCCATAAGCCCCCCCTGGACCCATCCAGTCTGGACTTAGGTATCTGTGCCCCACATGAACCCCGCTAAGCCCCCCAGGGACCCTCCAGCCTGGATGGAAGTATCTGTGCCCCCACAACCCCTAAGTGCCGAGAAACCCCTCCAGCCTGGAGGTAGTTATCTGTGCCCACAGAAACCGCTTTAGCCCCCACAGGGACCACTCCAGCCTGGATGCAGATATCTGTGCCCAACACAAACGGCGTAAGCCCCCCCCCCGGGAACCCTCCAGCCTGAACCTAGGTATCTGTCCCCCGCCAACACACTAATTCCCCCTGGAAGACCTATTGCCTGGAAGTAGGTATCTCTGCCCCCCACAAACCCCCTAAGCCTCCCAGGGACCCCTACAGCCTAGACGTAGGTATCTCTGCCACCCAGAAAACCCTAATCCACCCAGGGAACCCTACAGCATGGACCTAGATATCTGTGCCCCCCAGGAACTCCCTAAAACCCCCCAGGAACCACTCCAACCTGGACATAGATATCTGTGCCTCCCAAAAAACCCTAAGCCCCCCAGGGACCCCTAGAGTATGGAGATAGGTATCTCTGCCATCCAGCAAAAATCCCTAATACTCTCCGGAACCTCTCCAGCCTGGATGAACATATCTGTGCCCCTCCCCACAAACCACCTAAGCCCCCCGGGACCCCTCCAGCCTGGATGTAGGTATCTGTGCCCCCCAAAGCCCTAAGCCCCCCCCAGAATGCCTATAGCCTGGACGTAGGTATCTGTGTCTCCTACAGTTCCACTAAGCCCCCCCCCAGGGACCCCTCCAGGACATACATAGGTATCTGTGCCCCTCACCAAGTCCCTATACCCCCAGGGATCACTGTGCTCACCACAACCCCCTAAGCGTCCAGGGACCCCTTCAGCCAGGACGTAGATATAGCTGTCCTCCAGGAAGCCTTTAATCCCCACCAGGACCTCTACACCCTGGACGCAAGTACCTATGCCCCTCACAACCCCCCTAACTCTCCCAGGGTCCCGCCCATACTGGATGTAGATATCTGTGACCCTACGAACCCCCGTAAGCCCTCGAGGGATCTCTACAGCCTCCACGTAGGTGCGATGCTCTGTGCAATTACCCTGTGTGGCCACATGGTGTCACTGTTGCTCATGCAGGAAATACTCTGTGCAATACCCTGCGTGACCACATGGTGTCACTGTTGCTCCATGCAGAAATGCCTCTGGGCATTACCCTGCATGGCCACACGGTGTCACTCTTGCTCCATGCAGGAAATGCTCTGTGCATTACCCTGTATGGCCACATGGTGTCACTGTTGCTCCACGGGGGAAATGCTCTGTGCATTACCCTGCATGGCCACACAGAGTTACTGTTGCTCCATGCGGGAAATGCTCTGGGCATTACTGTGATGGAGTGGGGACTGTCAGTGTGGGGGATGGGAGAGCAGCGGGTGACTTTAGGTGAGGGACAGGACCTAAGCCTGTAACTTAAGCTAGGCAGCTGGGAGGGGGTCAGCACCTTTGCCCAGGAAGCTGAATAAAGGAAGGGGCTGGCTGGAGGGAGTTAGTTCAGTTTTGGTTTGGAGCTGGGTTGTTGGAATTCAGGGAATCCCAAAACTGGGAACTAAGCTTCCTGAACCCCCAGAAGGACTCGATTGAGGGGTCCCTGGTTGTGCCCAAAAGCCCTGCTGTATCCTTCGTTCTGTTGGCCAAAAAAAACCTTCTGTTTTACTGGCTGGCTGAGTCACTGTGTGTCCCAGGAAGAGGGGTGCAGGGCCAGATTCCACCACACTACGTGACACCCCCTAAGTCCCTCTGGTACCCCTGCAGCCTGGACGTATGTATCTATGCTCACCACAACCCCCTAAGCCATCCAGGGACCTCTCCAGCCCTGACGTAGATATTTGTGCCCCTCATGAAGCCCCTAATGCCCACCAGAATGTCTCCAGCCTGGACATAGCTATCTCTGCCCCCCACGACCCCTAAGCCCCCCAGGGATCTCTACAGTCTCTACATAGGCGTGATGCTCTGTGCATTACCCTGCATGGCCACATGTTGTCACTGTTCCTCTATGAGAGAAATGCTCTGTGCATACCCTGCGTGGCCACATGGAATCACTGTTGCTCCATCCAGGAAATGCTCTGTGCATTTCCCTGCATGGCCACATGATGTCACTGTTGCTCCATGCAGGAAATGCTCTGTCCATTAGCTGGTGTGGTCACAAGGCGTCAATGTTGCTCCATACGGGAAATGCTCTGTGCGTTACCCTGCCTGGCCACACGGTGTCACAGTTGCTCCATATGGGAAATGTTCTGTGCGTTACCGTGCGTGGCCACATGGTGTCACTGTTGCTCCATGCGGGAAATGCTCTGTGCGTTACCGTGCGTGGCCACACGGTGTCACTGTGGCTCCATGCGGGAAATGCTCTGGACGTTACTGTGATGGAGTAGGGACTGTCTGTGTGGGGGATGGGAGAGCAGGGGGGTGACTTTAGGACCGGACACGTGCTCAGCCTGTAACCTGAGCTAGGCGGGGGGGAGGGGTCAGCACCTTTGCCCGGGAAGCTGGACACAGCAAATGGCCAGCTGGAGGGAGTTGGGTTAGTTCAGTTTCGCTTTTGGTCTGGGTGGTTGGAATTCAGGGATTCCCAAACTGGGAACTAAGTTTCCTGAACCCCTAGAAGACTTGATTGTGGGGTCCTGCTTGTGCCTCCAAGCTCTGCTGTATCCTTCGCTCCTGTTGTCCAATAACCTTCTGTTTTACTTGGCCGGCTGAGTAGTCACTGTGAGTCCCAGGAAGAGGGGTGCAGGACCGGACTCCCCCACACTCCGTGACAGACCCTAAGCCCCTCCGAGACCCCTGCAGCCTGGACGTAGGTATCTGTGCCTCCCACCAAACACCTAAGACACTCAGAGATCCCTCCAGCCTGAACTTAGGTATCTGTGCCCCCCACAAACCCCCTAAGCCCCCGAGGGACCTATACAGCCAGAACATTGGTATCTGTACCCCATATAGACTCCATAAGCCCCTTGCGACACTCCAGTGTGCACGTAAGTATATGTGCCCCTCAGAAACCCTCTAAGCCCCAGGAACCCCTACAGCCTGGACATAGGTATTTGCACTCCCACAACCCCCCTAACCCCCCTCCCGGGACATCTACAATCTGGACGTAGATATCTGTGCCCCTCACGAGAACCTCTAACCCCCCCTGGGAACGATACAGCCTGGACATACGTATCTGTGCCCACTCGAACCCCTAAAACCCACTAGGTACCCCTACAGCCTGGACATCATAGGTGTCTTTGGCCCCCACAAATCCCCTAAGACTCCCAGGATGCCTCCAGCCTGGAACGTAGGTATCTTTGCCCCCCACTAAGCCCCCTAAGCCCCCCTGGTAACCCTACAGCCTGGATGTAGGAATATGTGCCCCCCACGAACCCTCTAAGCCCCCATGGGACCCCTAGAGCATGGAGATTGGTATCTGTGTCCCCCCCAAACTCTCTAAGCCCCCCAGGGACCGCTATGGCCTGGACATAGGTATCTGTGCACCCCAAGGCCCCTAAGATCCCCCGGACCTCTGCAGCCTGGCTGTAGGTGTGACGGTGCTGCCCGTGGGAGCCAGCTCAGCTCACTCAATCAGAGTGAATTGCAAACAAAACAGGGCAGACAAATCCCAAACGCTGCTGGTTATTTCAATACTTAGATTTACCAAGCCAGCACAAAACAGCTTCTGTAGTACCTCACTGGTTACTTAGAAGTTTAAACCACGCAGTTCCCTTAAAGTACCCAGCCTCAGGCCTCCGTCCAGACACACCTGTTAGATATGATGATGATTCCTGAAAATCTTACTTCATCATATAAAAGAAAAGATTCTTCCGATCCCAAAGGATCAGCCACATAACCAGGTTCAATTATAACTTAGATTTTACCTAAAAGACATGCTATAGCCAATTCTTATTAACTAAGCTAAAATTTATTAGAAAAGAAAAGAGAGAGAGTGAGTGTTGGTTAAAAGATTCATAGACATATAGACTTGAATTCAATTTTTGAGGTTCAGATACAAAGTAGAGATGAGCTTGTAGTTGCCAAAAGTCCTTTTAGAAATAGTCCATAGGTTATAATCCAATGTCCATATTCAGGGTGGCTCCAGTCAATGACTGGGGATCTCAATCCTTGTGGCTTAAGGTTTCCCCCTCGTGAAACCCAAAGCAGATCTGAGATGAAGAAGGATCGTGTCCCAGGTTCTTAAACATTTCCAGCAGCCTTTCAGCCTGAGAAAACAATAGGCTTAACTCTTCTTCCAAACATCCTGGCAATTAGTACATCCATCAAACAGTTCAGATACAGATTACCACAACCTTCAAAGAGACACAGACAATAATACTATTTCACTCAAGTATCATCATAAATGTTAATATTCTTTTTTTGCTCTTTGAATTAAAACTATAGCAATAGACAAGACTTGTTTGCTGACATCACAAGACCTGAGCAAACACCTCCCCTTCTACCTCTAACACTGCAGACTTGCATTTCAAAGCTCGTCATTTACATATGTTAACCGTTTTTTAAGGTCACCCAGGGTCAGGTCAGTCGGTGAGGTGAGTTAATTAACTCTTTATGGCCCTGTCACCTTTCAATGAGATATAGGATTATATTATGTCAGGGGATCTAACTCCCAGACGGCAAAGTGCGTGTCTGCCCGCGAGAGAGACCAGTCAACACCAAGTAAGGTCCGAATCAAAAGCTCTTACTTGACAAGTGCAGCATCAATAGAGAGCAAGCTCGCTCAGACAGAACCAGTGCTGCTCTTGACATCTTAGATAAGCCCTATGAGACAGTTCGTCGCGTCATAAATTATTCACTGGAGCAACCACCCACTTCTTCAACAACTAGAA
>NW_026114658.1:0-73433 GCF_025201925.1 Gopherus flavomarginatus | reverse complement strand
AAGGGGAACCCCGGGCTCCGCGTCACATTGTGCCAGAGCCCCGCCCCCAGGAGCTGCCCTGCCCATGGGCTGTGCCAGAGCCCCGCCCCCAGGAGCTGCTCCGCCCCCGCTCTGTGCCTGGAGCCCCGCCCCCAGGAGCTGCTCCGCCCCTGCTCTGTGCTGAGCCCCGCCCCGAGGAGCTGCCCCTGCCCCCGAGCTGAGCCAGAGCCCCGCCCCCAGGAGCTGTCCGCACCTGGGATGGTGTCAGAGCCCCGCCCCCTGGAATTTCCCCATGTTGGGTCTCTGAGCTTTGTTTCTCCTGCCGCCTTCTTTCCAGCACCCCCTGCTCCCTTCCTGTGTCTGCAAACACCCCCCCTCCCCCGGGGCCGGCTGCAGTGCTCGCTGAGGCTGACTCCAGTGGCTGAAGTTGCCTCCATCTCTGCTTCAACCTGGAGGGGGAGAGACAAAGAGAGGAAGATGGTCCCAGGGTGTGAAACCAGAATCAGGGGGCAAGGAAAGAAGGACTGTTTGGAAAGGTAGGTTTTTTGTGGGGGGGGGGTGAGCCAGAGGGATTCAGAAGAAGTTGGGCAGCAGAGGTTCAGGGAAATTGAGGGGAATCTCCTGGGTGTCTCAGTGTTGCCCAGGGTTTGTACAGCACCTTGCATAATATGGGTCTGATCTTAGTCATGGTCTGTGCAGCACCTGGGAGCCCTGATGTCTGTTTTCTGATCACAAGGCTCTGGGAATGGAGAGAGGGAAACCTCAGCACCTGAAGGTTAATGCAGCCCTGTGTGCAACCCCTGCTAGGGTGATCCGACAAGCAATGTGAAAAATTGGGATGGGGGGGTGGGGTTAATAGGCACCTATATAAGAAAAAGACCCCAAAATCGGGACATCTAGTCATGCTAGTCCCTGCTGTTCTCATAAGGGGTCGGCTTAGAGAGGGTTTAGCTACACTTGCAGCTGTCCAGCGCTGGGAGTTTAAAGCTGTCTTCCTACAGCTGTTTAGGGAAGCGCTGCAGTGTGGACACACTGACAGCTACCAGCACTCTGTCATGGCCACATTTGCAGCGCTGTTGGGAGTGGTGCATTATGGGCAGCTATCCCAGCATTCAAGTGGCTGCAATGTGCTTTTCAAAAGAGGAGGGTGGGGTGGAGTGTGACACGGAGCGTGGGGGAGACAGAGCGAGTGGATTTTTGGAGCTGACACTGTGTCAGCTCCCTGCCTGGCAAGTTCAAGCCTCCTCCCCCACCCCTCTCTCATTCACTAAATGCAAATAGCCGCCTTTGTTCTTTTCCTCACAGACCAGATAAGCCGCTGATCCAAAACAGACCCCCCCCTCCCCCGTGCCCACCCGGCTGCTTCTCTCCTCAAGCAAACACCAGCTGTGGGTGTTCCAAAGGGATCCCCCTGCCTCTGCTCATTCACTGCAAACAGTAACTGTGTTTGGTTTTTAGATAAGGAGCTCCAGGAGCCTTGAGCTCACAACAAAACAAACAGAGGCATCACACCAAAACAAAGAGCGTTATCTCTACTTAAAAGCATTGTGGGAAGGTTCCGGAGGTCAGTGACAGCGTAGTAAGATTAATCACTGTTTACACTGGCACCCCAGCGCTGCATCACCACCTCTGTTCTCTTTATTCCTCTCGTCGAGGTGGAGCACATGCAGCACTGTAGCCAGGGAGATACAGCGCTGTATGTGCCTTGCCAGTGTGGACGGGGAGTAAGTTACAGCGCTGTAAAGCCACCACCTGCACTGTAACTCTCCAGTGTAGCCAAGGCCTGAGTTGTAGTAATAATAGCAGCCAAGAATCCGGTGGCACCTTCTAGACTAACAGACATATTGGAGCATGAGCTGTCGTGGGTGAATACCCACTTCGTCAGATGCAACAATAGTCCCATATGGGCTAGTGGTCAGGATTCCTGGTTTCACCCAGGTGGCCTGGGTTCAACTTCTGGTGTGGGAAGAGTGCAGAGCTTTGCCCAGAGTGGAGGCAGGAAATGAAAGGAAAAGGAAGGGATCCTGCCAGCAGTGGAGTTAGACAGTGTAGGGAGGGGACCCCAGAAGTGGGGTGGGGCAGTGGTTTGGGGGGAGATGAGGGAAGGATCCCAGCAGTGCGGGAAGTTGACAACCTGGAGAGCACAGGCCTGGAATGGGGACCTGGAAGAGTGAATGTGTCCCTCTAAACCCATCAACTGCAGACTAGGCAGGCTTGGAAGATTGTGTATTTGTTGGTAAATGTCAATTTCTGTGTAAACACACAACCCAATGGCAAAATATTTCCATCAATAATCATCAAAATTGACAGATGGGCAAAGTAAGAAACATGCTGCTTGAGAACTTATCATGTTGTAGGAGCAGCAGTGATCTGTATGCTCTGTATAACCTGTATGCTCAAAAGGTCTGTTAAACTCCCCCAGCTTGTGTCCTTTCCCGCTTTGAATGCCTGTGAAGTGGCTTTCCCACTCTCCTTTGTACCTCCAGTGAATGCCCTTCACCCGGCCCATCTGTCCAGTGGTTCGCTGTGTTACATTCTATTGCACCTCAGGGAGACTGATCTTCATCGCACCGTCCATCGCTGCGCTGTGGGACACTTACCTTAAAGGATCCTGACATCTCCACTGCCAGGCCTGTCCTGGGAGCGTGAGTATGAGTGTGACACCCTCCCCCATCCCTTCTTTTGAGCTTAGCTATCAAGCTAATAAATGTGCTGCTTTCTGCCAAACTCTGGGGGGGAGGGGCATTATTAGTCCTCTCTAAGCTTACTAACTGACCCAATTTGGGTAACACAAGCAACATTGTTTGATCTTGTATTGTACAAAGGGGGAGATGGTTGTCTATAAAGGAGGGTGAAGACTAAATGCCTCTGATGAGAATGGGATTTGAACCCATGCAGGCAGAGCATAATGGGGTAGTAGCCCATCACCTTAACCACTCGGTCACCTCATCTGAGCTGTGAAAAAACAGACAGGAGGAGAAATCTAAGGCCAGCAGAGATAGGGACACTAAGGAGTTTTTAAATACTAAGCGAAAGCAGGGTCTGAATGAGCTCCCCTCTCTCACCCTAGTGAGGAGCTGGGGAAAGACTTCAGGAACAGACCGTGTTTGCATAGACACACCTACTCTGCCTAGCTATGCAGCATGATGGGCCGCTTCCCCAAAATGACCAGTTTGGGATGGTCTTGGGTTACAAATCACTTTAGGATTGAGTGGAATGAAATGTTATTCTCTTCCTGTATGAGTGAAGGGCAGCAGAACATACCTAGTCCGTCCTGATGGAGGGGTAGGTGAGTGAGGAATAGCTTTTATTGGACTGCAGAGAAGTGATTGAGGACGTCACCCTAAACCAGTGGTCCCCAAACATTTCACATTGTGCCCTCTTAGCCATGGCTGTGGCCCCTCAGAAGCCATGGTCAAGAACCGGGGCTGGGAGGAGTGGGGCTGTTGCTTGCTGGGGTGAGGGGTGCGGACAGGAGTAAAGGGGTCGACGCCGGGCTGGGAGCCAGAGTCTCAGGCTGAGGGTGGGGTTGGGGAAGAGCTGTGGCAGAGTGGTGCTCCCTCCCTGCCCTCTATGTGGGCTGGCTCAGGTCCTGAGGTGCCCCCATGAATGTTCCTCTGTGTCCCCCCTAGGAGTCACACCCCACATTATGGGGACCACTGAACCCTACTCGCTAAGCCGGGGGCTAGTGATAGCCAAACCCCCGGGAAAGGGAGAACAAGTGTGGGGGCCCCAGCACCAGAACCATGCCCCTACCTTCTGTCTGTGGCTCTACCCCCTTCCACCCATGGCCCCATCCACTGTCACTTCTGTTCCACCCCTTCCCCCACCAGCCCCACCCTATCACTCCTTTACCCCTGCCCCGCTGTGGCCCTGAGACCAGAGAAGCTCTGTGCCCCTGCTGCAGCCCCCGGGCTGTAGCAGGGAGTGGGAGCTCCTCCAGCCCTGGGGCCGACATAGGGGAGACTTTTCCAGGGGGACCTAACTTGGCCAGGGCCCCTGATCATGGGCCCCACTGTCCCCTTGGCAGTGCAAGGTTTGGGGAGGCTGAGCCCCCTTGTCATAAACAGATAGCTAAGGGTTAATGTTCTTTACCTATAAAGGGGTAACACCAGTAACCTAAAACACCTGACCAGAGGACCAATCAGGAAACAAGACTTTTTCAAATCTGGGTGGAGGGAAGTTTGTGTGTGAGTTCTTTGTTCTTTGTCTTGTGTCTGTGGCGTCTCGGCTAGGAGAGTGATTTTTCTATCTCCTGCCTTCTAATCTTCTGTTTCCAAGTTGTAAGTACAAAGATAATAAGACAATAAGTTTATATTGGGTTTTTTTGTATTTACATGTGTGTAGTTGCTGGAATGGTTAAATTGTATTCTTTTTGGATAAGGCTGTTTATTCATTTTTTTCTTTTAAGCAAATAACCCTGTATTTGTCACCTTAATACAGAGAGACCATTTTTATATTCCTTTTCTTTCTTTTTATATAAAGCTTTCTTTTAAGACCTGTTGGATTTTTTCTTTAGTGGGGACTCCAGGGAATTGAGTCTGCAGCTCACCAGGGAATTGGTGGGAGGAAGAAGTCAGGGGGAAAATCTCGTTGTGTTAAATTTACTAGCCTGACTTTGCATACCCTCTGGGTAAGGGGGAAGAGAGATTAGCTATCTTGGTGCTTCTATTTCCAGGACTGGAAACAGGGAGGGGGGAGTCCCTCTGTTTAGATTCACGGAGCTTGCTTCTGTATATCTCTCCAGGAACCCAGGGAGGGAACACCTGGAGGGGAGGAGGGGGAAGGGAAATGGTTTATTCCCCTTTGTTGTGAGACTCAAGGCATCTGAGTCTGGGGGTCCCCCGGGGAAGGTTTTGGGGAGACCACAGCGAGTCAGGCTCTGTATAAATCCCTGGCTGGTGGCAGCTTTACCAGGTCCAAGCTGGTAACTAAGCTTGGAGGTTTTCATGCTAACACCCATATTTTGGACGCTAAGGTCCAAATCTGGGAAAAAATGTTATGACACCCCTCCCCCCTGAGCCTCCATTACGAGCCGCCCAGGCTACCACTGCTCAGTGTGTGGCCAGTCTCTGTGTTTTCTGCTGCTCGTTCTGGGGAGCCTGGCCGGCCTTAGGGGTGGTGCCCCCCGATAGCCGCCCAGGGCTCCAGGGGTCAAAGGGCACCGTGTGGCAGTGCAAAGGTGCTCACTGCTCTCCCCTGCCCCAATGCTCCTCCATGGGTCCATAGAGGTTTGAGGGGAGTAAGGAGCAACCCTATGTGCTCCATGCGTCCTGGTCACTTTTCCCACTTGGGCTGTGCTGTGAGGGGAGCATCAGAAGCTGCTGCTCTCTGCCCTCCCGCTATGCAGCCCGGCTGAGGAAAGTGACCTGGATGCAGGGAGCTCGGATGATCTCACTTCTTGCCCCCACATCCCACAGCCCCTAGGGGTGCCCAGATGAGCAGCGTTCCAGGGAGGAGTGGGGGGCAGCAATGCCAGCTGCTCCATGCACACAGGTCAGTCTCCCCATGTGGGTGCAGGAGGGGGTGCAAGGGTTTCTGTGATGCCTATTCTATCAATATCGTCACTCAATACCAGGCACTCAAATTCACCAGTCTTAGTACTTAGACGTTTAGCGTTTGTATTTAAGCACTTCTAAAATGTGTCCCATTTTAGCTGTCTGCTATTACATGATGTAATTGAGGGAGACTCTTTCATTTCACTGTTTCTCATCAGAACCTACCTGTACATTATCATCTTCCATCCTCTCCACCTTACTAGGCTATAGAGAATCCCTGTGAATAGTTCCTCTCCTAACGGATGTCTCTGTCTGAACCCTGTGCTCCTCAGCGCCTGTCGGCTTTCCCCAGCTCTGAGGCTGTGTCTACACCGCGCACCTTACCACGGTGCAGCTGTGCCACTCTAACCATGCCATTGTAAGGTGCGCTGTGTGGCCGTCCTTATCGCTGAGAGAGAGCTTCCCCGGCAACAAAGCCAAACTACCTCCAATGAGGGGCAGGAGCTTTGTCACCGGGAGCACAGCTCCACCTATGATGCGCTGTTCACACTGCCGCTTTTCATGGCTCAAATTTTGGCATTCGGGGAGTGTTTTTTTTCTCACCGCAGAGAGACAAAATTTTTAGCAACAAAAGCCGAAATTAAAAAAAACTCCTCTGCAACCTATTTAATTTTACCTTTATACAACCTTTATACTGCCTCCAGTTCTGGTATCCTCATTTGAAAAAGATGTTGTGAAATTGGAGCTAGGGCAGCAAAGAGCCACCAAATGTTCTGAGGGCTGGAGAAAAAATGCCTTCCAGTGAGCTATTGAAAGAGCTCAACCTGTTTAGCTTATCAAAAGAAGATTGAAAGGTGATTTCATTGAAATGTTGAAGGGCCTTAATGGAGAGAAAAGATTGGGTATTTACGGGCTCTTGAATGGAGCAGAGAAAGGCATAACAAGACCCAATGGCTGGAAAGTGAAAGGAGACAAATTCATATTACAACTGAGGCACAATAGTCAACAGCGAGGATGATTCACCACAGGAGCAAGCTACCAAGGAAAGTGGTGGATTCACCATCTCCTGATGTCATTTAATGAAGACTAGATGCCTTTCTGGAATGTGTTTGCCCCCAAAGTAGCTGTTATGTCATACAGGAGGCCTGTGATATGCAGGTTAGATGCTCTAATGGTGTCTTCTGACCATGAAGTCGACTAATTTCTGAAAAACTGAGTGTAGCATTGGGAGCAGCGTCTGATGTTTTCCTGTCTAGCCGGCTTGCTGCCTAGAACGAACGCTCCTTGAGTGGGGTGATCCACAGGGAGTAGCTCAAACCTCCAAAGTGCCTGGCCAGGGGCAGGACATTAGCCCAGCAAGGGAGGGGTGTGGCAGTGACATCACAAAGGCCTTTTGCAGGACCTCAGACTATTGGTCAAAGGTGGTGGGGAGGTGGTGACCTCACAGAGAGATGCTGACATCAGCCAGGCAGGACAGGGGCGAGGGGCCAGGGAAACCTCAGAGACCTCTGTGGCTTTGCTTCAGCACGTTTCCTTCTCCAGGTCTCTCTTTGAGGACTGAGAGATTATTTGGGGTCATGGACGTGAGCGCCAGGAGGAACCTCTTTCGAGTTTCCTCCTTCCCTTGTAGTGATTTTACTAGAAAACAGCCGTCCCTGTTTAGAAGGTAAGAGCCTCCTGGAGGTTTGAAACCTGTTCAGTCTGATCTATCTGGTGACAAGTGAATTCTAGGCATGGAAAACACGAGCTTAAGGAGGCAGAATTTTATTGCGCACCTGGGATTTTGTCCCTTAGAATCGCTGGGGACATTAGGGTTTGTCCTTTTTGTTTCACCTCTTCCTCCATCCCTCCCTCCTCTTCTTCTCTTGCTTCTTTTGTCCTTTCTCCTGTTCCCTTCCCAACAACAGGACAGAGGTGTGTGTGTGTGTGTTGCAGGGAAGTCCTCTGCAGCTCCCACTATGGAAGGTCCACCCAAAAATGTGGGACTGAAATAGTGCTCTGGCAGTGTTCCCCACCGGTGACCTGGGCCATCCTTTTTGCTCTCTGGTGAGAACCCTCAGCCTCCCGTCCTCCGTCTCTACCCTGATTGGTTGAGCAGGGGGATATTGACAGGGAGGAGACTCAGGTCCTTGTTGTTCTCTTTTAAGATCAAGTAAATAAGTCAGAACCAGTTCTATCTTTGATTAATTTTGCTGCTTCTCTGCATTAATTGTCTCTGAGCAGTTGATGATTCCCTCTAACATTGCAGTTCTCCTCAAATACTTGCTGGATAATTACTTTCACTGTTGTTGGTCTGGAGCTCATCTGAGAGCACAGTATTCAGGTCATTCAATGTCTGAAATTCAAGATCCGATGGTTTGTTTGAAAATCAGGGCTCTTCGGTCCTATTCCCAACACTGCCTCTGACGGGCTGTGTGACCTAAGACAAGTCAATTCTCCTTTCTCAGCCTGAGCTTCTCCCTCTTTCAAGTAGGGATAATAATGATCCGCTCTTACCTACCTCATGGTGGGTGAAGGATGCGGATCCATTTGGGAGTGTCACTAGAAGTAGTGCATAATATGAAGTTTCCCAGATTATGACATAATAGATTAGCTGAAATCGTCTATTTTATTTGTATTTTTTTATTTTGAAATTGTTAATAGTAGCAACGACTTAGCTCAGATTGAAGCATCTTATCTAATGGTTGAGATGTAAGTGTCTCCTCTTTGTGTGCGAGGAGACAATTTAACACACTCTGACAAAGAGGAGATGCTTTTGTTTTGCAACAAAATATTTTTGCAAAGATCTTTCATCCCACTTGTTATGATTTTGAGAAACAAACTGGTTTAGTCTAAATGGGATTTTCGGACAGAAACGGTTTGAATGAAATTTTCCCACCATCTCGATTCCTGGGCTCTGGGGTGTTTTCATCTGTTAGAACAGGAGTCAGAACTGGTTGCTTCTCTTTCTGGCTCTGCCATCGCCTTGTTGTGTAGGCCTTGGGTAGGTCAATCGGAACAGGAACAGTTCTCGAACTATGGGCAGTTTAGAGCCAAAGTGAGATAAGGGGTATTAAAGCCCTCTGTGAAGGAGAAAGGGGAGTTTCACAGTGTTTAGCACCAAGGAATTCTAAAGTTTGCTAAAATGTCTAGTTTGTGAAAACAAGAAATGGTCAGGGCCAAACTTATTAACCACTGCCTTTTTAAAGCCCATTCAAAGATGTGAGTCCCTATCTTTTAGGTACCTGTGGTTCTTTGCCAGCAGCAGAGAAGAGGTTCCTGCCTCCGTTTTTGTGGCCTTAACAAACCAGGTGTTGTGCCCCAGTTCTCGTCTGAGACCCCTAAAAAAGAACATCTTTCCATCCCTGAACAAGACAGGACCTATCTTTCAAAGGGGAACAAAAAGACCTCTGGGACTTACAGACTAGCTAGCCTGACTGCCATAGCTGGAGAGATCCTGCAATACATTCTTAAACACTCAGTTTGTCAGCAGCACCTACAGGATGATTTGGTTCTTATGACTAGTGAGCGTGGAATTGTCAAGAACAAATCATTCCAAACCAATCCTCTTTCCTTCTTTGGCAGGGTTCTGGGCCTGGTAGAGGTGAGTAAACAATAGATGGGATCTAGCTTGGTGTTACTAAGGCTTTTGACACAGTCCCATAGGACATTCTCAGAAGCAAACGAGGGAAATGTAGTCCAGCTGCAATCAGTGTAATGTGGGTGCAGAGCTGGTTGAAAGCCAAGACTCCAGGAGCCCTTCTCCATGTTTAGCTGCCCAACGGGGAGGGTGAACCTAGTGGGTCTGGCAGGGATCAGTCCGGTGTCAGGTACTATTCTATATTTTCATGAATGATTTGGAAAATGGAGTGGAGAGCATGCTTCTAAAGTTTACAACTGACACCAAGCACTTTGGAGCACAGGATTGAAATTCAAAACACTCTTAACAAATTGGAGACTTGGTCTTCTTGAGCCAAACTCCATGGTTAGGGCTCTCTCTCTACACTGGGCTGAAGTGAAACCCCAGAGCCAAGCACTCCTCCTGGGCAGTGAGCTCCGACCTTGAATGGTCAGATGCTGCTTAGCACTGTCAGAGCAGCTTTTGCTGGGGGATTCTCCCAGCACTTTCCAATAGCGGGAAGGTATGAAATCCCCATTTGACTGCTGGGGACAGAGCCCGAGAGTGGGGAGCAACTTGCCCAAAGTCCCCAGAAAAAGGAAAACAACCAGCAGAGGAACCAATAGGAAACCCAGCAATGGAACTCAGGAGTCCTGGGGGTGTGCTGTGGTGACCAGATGTCCCAATTTTATAGGGACAGTCCGAATTTTGGGGTCTTATCTAGGATCCTATTACCCCCCACGCCGTCCCGATTTTTCACACTTGCTGTCTGGTCACCCTAGGGTGTGCACATGTGTGGGTCCCAGCTGCTCCCTGCCCCCCTCATTGAAGCAGATGTGCAGGGTTACTGCCCTGGGAAGTGCAGGGCACCAGTGGATGTGGGGTTGGCTGGAGGTAGGGTCTGGCTTCAGGCAGGGCAAGGGCT
This sequence comes from Gopherus flavomarginatus, assembly GCF_025201925.1. Classification (NCBI taxonomy): domain Eukaryota; kingdom Metazoa; phylum Chordata; order Testudines; family Testudinidae; genus Gopherus; species Gopherus flavomarginatus. The sequence continues at coordinate 63,433 of NW_026114658.1, read as the reverse complement.
GCGTGGCTGGCTGGCTTCAGGCAAAGGGGTGCATCAGGGGTTGGCTGGAGACAGCGCAGGGAGGATGCGGCTGGTGCAGGCAAAGCAGAAGGTGCAGGGCTGGCTGGAGACAGAGGCTGACTGCCGGCAGGGCAGGGCAGGGGGTGCAGGGCTGGCTGCAGGCAGGGCGTGGGGCAGGGCCGGTGCAAGGAAGTTTCATGCCCTAGGCGAAACTTCCACCTTGCACCCTCCCCCCCCCGCACCCCTGCCTTGAGGCGCCCCACCCGTGGCAGCTCCCCCCTCCACCCTGAGACTCCCCTCTTGTGGCAACTCTCCTGCTCTGCCCTGCGGCACCCCCGTCACCCGAGCTCACCCCTGCTCCGAGCACGAGCACCCCGAGCACGCCGTGGCCGCTTCACTTCTCCCACCTCCAAGGCTTGCGGCGCCTAAGCCTGCCAGGCAGTCAAGCACCCTCCTCTGAGCCACAGCAGCCCTGACAGTTGACAATAGAGGCACCTTAACCCCTGAGTTCCTTCAATGTGTCCCCCTCGGGGGTCCAGCTCCGATCACCAGATACTCGGGGTATGTCTATACCACCTGCCGAATCGGTGGGCAGCGATCGATCCAGCAGGGGTTGATATATCGCGTCTAGTGTAGATGCAATACATTGAGTGCTCTCCCCTCGCCTGCTGTACTCCAGCTCGGTGAGAGGTGCAGGCAGAGTCTACGGGGAGCTGCAGCAGTCAACTCACCGAGACTGTGACATTATAAGTATAATCTAATATCTCATTGAAAGGTGACAGGGCCAGAAAGAGTTAATTAACTCACCTCACCGACTGACCTGACCCGTGGGTGAACCTTAAAAACTGGTTAACAAGATATGTAAATGAACAGAGCTTTGAAATGCAAGTCTGCAGTGTTAGAGGTAGAAGGGGAGGTGTTTGCTCAGGTCTTGTGATGTCAGCAAACAAGTCTTGTCTATTGCTATAGTTTTAATTCAAAGAGCAAAAAAAGAATATTAACATTTATGATGATACTTGAGTGAAATAGTATTATTGTCTGTGTCTCTTTGAAGGTTGTGGTAATCTGTATCTGAACTGTTTGATGGATGTACTAATTGCCAGGATGTTTGGAAGAAGAGTTAAGCCTATTGTTTTCTCAGGCTGAAAGGCTGCTGGAAATGTTTAAGAACCTGGGACACGATCCTTCTCCATCTCAGATCTGCTTTGGGTTTCACGAGGGGGAAACCTTAAGCCACAAGGATTGAGATCCCCAGTCATTGACTGGAGCCACCCTGAATATGGACATTGGATTATAACCTATGGACTATTTCTAAAAGGACTTTTGGCAACTACAAGCTCATCTCTACTTTGTATCTGAACCTCAAAAATTGAATTCAAGTCTATATGTCTATTAATCTTTTAACCAACACTCACTCTCTCTCTTTTCTTTTCTAATAAATTTTAGCTTAGTTAATAAGAATTGGCTATAGCATGTCTTTTAGGTAAAATCTAAGTTATAATTGAACCTGGTTATGTGGCTGATCCTTTGGGATCGGAAGAATCTTTTCTTTTATATGATGAAGTAAGATTTTCAGGAATCATCATCATATCTAACAGGTGTGTCTGGACGGAGGCCTGAGGCTGGGTACTTTAAGGGAACAGCGTGGTTTAAACTTCTGAGTAACCAGTGAGGTACTACAGAAGCTGTTTTGTGCTGGCTTGGTAAATCTAAGTATTGAAATAACCAGCAGCGTTTGGGATTTGTCTGCCCTGTTTTGTTTGCAATTCACTCTGATTGAGTGAGCTGAGCTGGCTCCCACGGGCAGCACCGTCACACCTACAGCCAGGCTGCAGAGGTCCGGGGGATCTTAGGGGCCTTGGGGTGCACAGATACCTATGTCCAGGCCATAGCGGTCCCTGGGGGGCTTAGAGAGTTTGGGGGGGACACAGATACCAATCTCCATGCTCTAGGGGTCCCATGGGGGCTTAGAGGGTTCAGTGGGGGGCACATATTCCTACATCCAGGCTGTAGGGTTACCAGGGGGGCTTAGGGGGTTAGTGGGGGGCAAAGATACCTACGTTCAGGCTGGAGGCATCCTGGGAGTCTTAGGGGATTTGTGGGGGCCAAAGACACCTATGATGTCCAGGCTGTAGGGGTACTAGTGGGTTTTAGGGGTTCGAGTGGGCACAGATACGTATGTCCAGGCTGTATCGTTCCCAGGGGGGGTTAGAGGTTTCATGAGGGGCACAGATATCTACGTCCAGATTGTAGATGTCCCGGGAGGGGGAGGTTAGGGGGGTTGTGGGAGTGCAAATACCTATGTCCAGGCTGTAGGGGTTCCTGGGGGCTTAGAGGGTTTCTGAGGGGCACATATACCTACGTGCACACTGGAGTGTCGCAAGGGGCTTGTGGAGTCTATATGGGGTACAGATACCAATGTTCTGGCTGTATAGGTCCCTCGGGGGCTTAGGGGGTTTGTGGGGGGCACAGATACCTAAGTTCAGGCTGGAGGGATCTCTGAGTGTCTTAGGTGTTTGGTGGGAGGCACAGATACCTACGTCCAGGCTGCAGGGGTCTCGGAGGGGCTTAGGGTCTGTCACGGAGTGTGGGGGAGTCCGGTCCTGCACCCCTCTTCCTGGGACTCACAGTGACTCTCAGCCAGCCAGTAAAACAGAAGGTTTATTGGACAACAGGAGCGAAGGATACAGCAGAGCTTGGAGGCACAAGCAGGACCCACAATCAAGTCCTTCTAGGGGTTCAGGAAACTTAGTTCCCAGTTTGGGAATCCCTGAATTCCAACCACCCAGACCAAAACCGAAACTGAACTAACCCAACTCCCTCCAGCTGGCCATTTCCTGTGTCCAGCTTCCCGGGCAAAGGTGCTGACCCCTCCCCCCGCCTAGCTCAGGTTACAGGCTGAGCACGTGTCCGGTCCTAAAGTCACCCCCTGCTCTCCCATCCCCCACACAGACAGTCCCTACTCCATCACAGTAATGCACAGAGCATTTCCCGCATGGAGCCACAGTGACACCGTGTGGCCACACTGGGTAATGCACAGAGCATTTCCTCATAGGAGCAAACAGTATCACCTGTGGCCAGGCAGGGTAAATGCACAGAGCATTTCCTGGATGGAGCAACAGTGACACCGTGTGGCCATGCAGGGTAATGCACAGAGCATCACGCCTATGTAGAGGCTGTAGAGATCCCTGGGGGCTTAGGGGTCGTGGGGGGCACAGATAGCTACGTCCAGGCTGGAGACATTCTGGTGGGCATTAGGGGCTTCATGAGGGGCACAAATATCTACGTCAGGGCTGGAGAGGTCCCTGGATGGCTTAGGGGGTTGTGGTGAGCATAGATACATACGTCCAGGCTGTAGTGGTCCCTGGGGGTTTAAGGAGTTGGTAAGGGTCACAGAAACCTACGTATGGTCTGGAGGGTTCCCTGGGGGACTTAAGGGTTTGTGGTTGCGCAGATACCTACGTACCGGTTGGAGGGGGCCCTGGGGAGCTTAGGGGGTTTGCGTTGCATACACATAGCTATAACCAGGCTGGTGGGGGCCCTATGGGTCTTAGAAGGCTGGTGGGGGGCAGAGATACCTATGTAGGGACTGGAGAAGTCCTGGGGAGGGCTTTGGGGGTTCCTGGAAGTCACAAATATCTACGTCCAGGCTGGAGGAGTTCTGGGGGTATTAGGGAGTTGTGCGGGGGCACAGATACCTATATCGAGGCTGTAGGGGTCCTGGGGTTGCTTTGGGGAATTTTGGGGTACAGATACCTACTTCCATGCTGTAGGGGTCGCTGGGAGGATCAGTGAGTTCGTGAGGGTGCACAGATATCTACGTCCGGTCTATAGGGATCCTGGGGGAGTCTTAGGGGTTTGTAAGGGGCACAGATACATTCATCCAGGCAAGAGTGGTCCTAGGGACCTTAGGGGGTTCATGCTGGGCACAGATACCTGCGTCTAGGCTGGAGGGGTTTTGGGGGTCTTAGGAGGGTTGTGTGGGCACAGATACCTATGTCGATGCTGGAGGGGTCCTGTCATGTCTTAGCGGATTCGTGGAGTCAGAGATACCTGCATCTAGGCTGGAGGGGTTCCGGGGGGATTAGGTGTGTTTGGGGGGGGAACAGATACCTACATCCTGATGGTAGGTGGCCCTGGGTAGCTTAGGCGGTTTTTGTCGGTCACAGATACAAACATCCATGCTGTAGGGGTCCCGAGGGACTTTGTGGGGCTCTAGGGGTCACAGATACCTACCTACAGTCTGGAAGGTTCCTGTGGGTATTAAGGGGTGTGTGGGGCATACAGATGCCTACAGTCTGGGCTTGTGGGTTCCCTGGGGGGCTTAGAGGTTTGTGGAGAGCACAGATACCATTATCCAGGCTAGATGGGTTCTGGTGGGATTAGGGGGTTGTGGGGGGCACAGATACCTATGTAAGCAGAAGCAGGATGAACTCTACCCTCACATCTGGTGGTGAATTATGGCAAGTGTGGAAAAGGATTTCAGGGTCTGATCATGTTTGCATAGACACACCCACCGTGCGTGACACGGCCACGGCAGCCTGGGATGGTTACTTTGGCAGCTATGGTATCCCCAGTTTATTTGTTGTTGGGGTGTGAGATGTGGAGTGTTGTCACCCTGATTGTGTGGATGAGGAACTGTGAAACAACTTTGAGACAGGGATTCTCACCATCAGTTGAGTGGCACTCACTAGACAAGGGAGTGGGCTCCTTGGGTGAGCTAGAGTCACCAATTGCACTTTTTTTCTTTTAACAGTTGAGTAGCAGTGTTGATTTTTTATTCTCTTAAAAGTTGAATTTCTAGGTTCTTGAGCTGAAATCACTGAAAAGATGTGTTAGCTTGTGGGGGACTCTGAAACTGTATTGCAGAACACAGTAGTTGGCAGACAGGAGCAGTTTGTGGGAGTGGCCCACGGAGTGAGGTGAGTCTAGCAGTTTTGGGGGACAGCTGGAGCAGAACACAGGTCGGCTGGCAGAGCAGCTGGTGGACTGAGCTGAGCAGTTTGTGGGGAAGGCAAAAGCAGAATCCCATGGAGAGGCAGAGCAGTCAGCAGTGGACCACATAAGGTGCCCCTTTCTACTCAGGCTGGCAGGGGGAAAAACCCTGCAGATAGACTCTTGAACTCTGGGGTTGCGCAACTGTGGGTGATTTTGGGGTTGCTGGACTCTTGAAACGTTGGAGATATTGGACTTTGGAGCCTTGGGGTGATTTGGGGATTGCTGGACTCATGAGCCCAGGGAAAAGGACACGGCCTAGTTGAGGTGTTTTCCCAATTTAATGCTATGTTGTTTATCTCACGTTATTAAACATTTTCTGCTACACCCAGACTCTATGCTTGCGAGAGGGGAAGTATTGCCTCTTTAAGGCACCTAGGAGTGCAGTATGTAAAATTTTCCCATGTCACTGGGTGGGGGCTCGAGCTGGTTTGCATTACATTGTAGGCAAGGGACCCCTATGTATTGAACCCAGTCCTTGCTGCTATCAGTTCAGCCTGGCAGAAGGGTTCCACCTACGTCCAGGCTCAAGGGGTGCCTGGGGGGCTTAGGGAGTTCGTGGGGGGCACAGATATCTAGGTCCAGGCTGTAGGGGGTCGGGGGGGGCTCAGGAGTTTGGTGGGGGGCACAGATACCTACGTCCAGGCTGCAGGGGTCCCAGAGGGACTTAGGGGGTGTCACGTAGTGTGGTGGAATCTGGCCCTGCACCCCTCTTCCTGGGACACACAGTGACTCAGCCAGCCAGTAAAACAGAAGGTTTTTTTTGGCCAACAGGAACGAAGGATACAGCAGGGCTTTTGGGCACAACCAGGACCCCTCAATCGAGTCCTTCTGGGGGTTCAGGAAGCTTAGTTCCCAGTTTGGGATTCCCTGAATTCCAACAACCCAGCTCCAAACCAAAACTGAACTAACTCCCTCCAGCCAGCCCCTTCCTTTATTCAGCTTCCTGGGCAAAGGTGCTCACCCCTTCCCAGCTGCCTAGCTTAAGTTACAGGCTTAGGTCCTGTCCCTCACCTAAAGTCACCCGCTGCTCTCCCATCCCCCACACAGACAGTCCCCACTCCATCACAGTAATGCCCAGAGCATTTCGCGCATGGAGCAACAGTAACTCTGTGTGGCCATGCAGGGTAATGCCCAGAGCATTTCCCCCGTGGAGCAACAGTGACACCATGTGGCCACACAGGGTAATGCACAGAGCATTTCCTGCATGGAGCAACAGTGACACCGTGTGGCCACACAGGGTAATGCACAGAGCATTTCCTGCATGGAGCAACAGTGACACCGTGTGGCCACGCAGGGTAACGCACGGAGCATTTCCTGCATGGAGCAACAGTGACACCGTGAGGCCACGCAGGGTAATGCACAGAGCATTTTCTGCATGGAGCAACAGTGACAGCATGTGGTCACGCAGGGTAATGCACAGAGCATTTCCCCGCATAGAGCAACAGTGACACCGTGTGGCCACAGAGGGTAGTACACAGAGCATTTCCCCGCATGGAGCAACAGTGACACCACGTGGTCACGCAGCGTAATGCACAGAGCATTTCCTGCATGGAGCAATAGTGACACCATGTGGTCAGGCAGGGTAATGCACAGAGCATTTCCCCGCATGGAGCAACAGTGGCACTGTGTGGCCATACAGGGTAATACACAGAGCAGTTTCCTTGCATGGAGCAACAGTGACACCATGTGGCCACACACGGTAATACGCAGAGCATTTCCTGTATGGAGCAACAGTGACACCGTGTGGTCACGCAGGGTAATGCACAGAGAATTTCCCCGCATGGAGAAACAGTGACACCGTGTGGCCACACAGGGTAATGCACAGAGCATCGCACCTACATTGAGGCTGTAGAGATCCCTCGAGGGCTTACGGGGGTTCGTAGGGTCGCAGATACCTACATCCAGTATGGGCGGGACCCTGGGAGAGTTAGGGGGGTTGTGAGGGGCATAGGTACTTGCGTCCAGGCTGTAGAGGTCCTGGTGGGGATTAAAGGCTTCCTGGAGGACAACAATATCTACGTCCAGGCTGAAGGGGTCCCTGGACGCTTAGGGGGTTGTGGTGAGCACAGTGATCCCTGGGGGTATAGGGACTTGGTGAGGGGCACAGATACCTATGTATGTCCTGGAGGGGTCCCTGGGGGGGCTTAGTGGTACTGTAGGAGACACAGATACCTACGTCCAGGCTATAGGCATTCTGGGGGGGGCTTAGGGCTTTGGGGGGGGCACAGATACCTACATCCAGTCTGGAGGGGTCCCGGGGGGCTTAGGTGGTTTGTGGGGAGGGGCACAGATATGTACATCCATGCTGGAGAGGTTCCGGAGAGGATTAGGGGTTTGTGGGGGGCAGAGATACCTACTTCCAGTCAATAGGTCTTCCAGGGGGAATTAGTGTGTTGGGGGGGCACAGATACCTAGGTGCAGGCTGGAGGGTCCCCGGGGGGGCGCCTACGCCGTTTGTGTTGGGCACAGATATCTGCATCCAGGCTGGAGTGGTCCCTGTGGGGGCTAAAGCGGTTTCTGGTGGGCACAGATAACTACCTCCAGGCTGGAGGGGTTTCTCGGCACTTAGGTGTTGTGGGGGGCACAGATACTTCCATCCAGGCTGGAGGGTCCCTGGGGGACTTAGCGGGTTCATGTGGGGCACAGATACCTAAATCCAGGCTGGATGGGTCCAAGGGGGGCTTATGGGGTTCAGGGAGCACAGATGCTTATCTCTAGGCTATAGGGGTCCCTGGTGGGCTTAGGGGGTTTTGAGGGGCCCCAGATATCTAAGTCCATGCTGTAGGCGTCCCTACAGGTGCTTATGGGTTCGTGCGGTGCACAGATACTTATGTCCAGTCTGGAGGGTACAGGGGGGGTTGGGGTTTCATGAGGGGCACAGATACAAACCTCCAGGCTGTAGGAGTCCCAGGGAGTCTGTGGGGGTACAGATACCTACATCTAGTCTGGATGGGTCCTGGAGGTTATAGGGGGTTTGTGGGGGGCACAGATACCTAGGTACAGGCTGTCGGTGTCCCGAGGAGATTAGGCGGTTCACTGGGGGCTCAGATACATCCAGGCTGGATGTTTCCCGAGGAGCTTAGGGGGTTTGTGGGGTGCTCAGACACCTGTGTCCAGGCTGTAGGGATCCCTGGGGGCTTAGGGGTTTCGTGGGGGTCACAGGTAGTTACCTCCAGGCTGAAGGGGAAATTAGGAGTGCTTAAGGGATCGGGGCTGACACAGATACCTACGTCCAGGGTCTAGAGGAGGCAGGAGAATTGAAGCGGCCATGGTGTGCTTTCAAGTAGGGATAATAATGATCCACTCTTACCTACCTCATGGTGGGTGGAGGATGGGGATCCATTGGAGAGTGTCACTAAGAGTAGTGCATTATATGAGGTGTCCCATCACGTTTACTCAGAGCAGATTATGACATAATAGATTAGCTGAAACAGTCTTTTTTATTTGTATTTTTTTATTTTGGAATTGTTAAGAGCAGCAATGACTTAGCTCAGACTGAAGCATCTTATCTAATTTTCAAGATCTAAGTGTCTCCTCCTTGTGTTTGATGACACAATTTAACACACTGTGACAAACAGGAGTTGCTTTTGTTTTGCAACAAAATCTTTTTGCAAAGAACTTCCATCTCACTTGTTATGATTCTGAGAAACAAACTGGTTTAGTCTGAATGGGATATTTGGACAGAAACGGTTGGAATGAAATTTTCCCACCATCTCAGTTGCCTGAGCTCTATCCCTGCCTCTGGGGGATTTGTTGTCTGTTAGAACAGGAGTCTGACTGGCGGCTTCTCTTTCTGGCTCTGCCACCGCCTTGCTGTGTAGGCCCTTGGGTAGCTCACCTCCCTTCTCTATACCTCAGGCTCCTCCCATTTGTCCAATGGGAACAGGGACAGTTCTCGAATTCTGGGCAGTTGTGAGCCTGAGTGAGAAAAGGGGTGTTGAAGCCCTCTGTGAAGAAGAAAGGGGAGTTTCACGGTGTTTTTGCACCAAGGAATTCTAAACCAAAACTGAACTAACTCCCTCGAGTCCTTCTGGGGGTTCAGGAAGCTTAGTTCCAGTTTAGGATTCTCTGAATTCCAACTACCCAGCTCCAAACCAAAACTGAACTAACTCCCTCCAGCCGACCCCTTCCTGTGTCCAGCTTCCCGGGCAAAGGTGCTCACTCTCTCAGCCCTGCCTAGCTCGAGTTACAGGGTTAGGTCCTGTCCCTCACCTGAAGTCACCCCCTGCTCTCCCATCCCCCACACAGACAGTCCCTACTCCATCACAGTAATGCCCAGAGCATTTCCCACATGGAACAACAGTGACACCATGTGGCCACGCAGGGTAATGCACAGAGCATTTCCTGCATGGAGCAACAGTGACACTCTGTGGCCACTCAGGGTAATGCACAGAGCATCACACCTACGTAGAGGCTGTAGAGATCTCTGGGGGCTTAGGGGTCATGGGAGGTACAGATAGCTACGTCCAGGCTGGAGGCATTCTGGGGGGCTTAAGGGGGTTCGTAGGGTCACAGATACCTACGTCCAGGACGGTCGGGACTCTGGGGGAGTTAGGGGGGTTGTGGGGGGCATAGGTACTTGCGTCCAGGGTGTAGAGGTCCTGGTGGGGATTAAGGGCTTCCTGGAGGACACCAATATCTACGTCCGGGCTGGAGAGGTCCCTGGACGGCTTAGAGGTTGTGGTGAGCACAGTGATCCCTGGGGGTTTAGGAACTTGGTGAGGGGCACAGATACCTATGTTTGTCCTGGAGGGGTCCCTGGGGGGGCTTAGTGGTATTGTAGGGGACACAGATACCTACGTCCAGGCTATAGGCATTCTGGGGGGGCTTAGGGCTTTGGGGGGCACAGATACCTACATCCAGGATGGAGGGGTCCCGGGGGGCTTAGGGGGGTTGTGGGGGGCACAGCTATGTACGTCCAGGCTGGAGAGGTTCCAGGGAGTATAAGGAATTTTTGTGGACAGCAGAGATACCTATCTCCAGGATCTAGGGGTCCCTGGGGGGCTTAGGGTTTTTTTGGGAGGCACAGATAACTATGTCCAGGTTGGAGTGGTTCCTGGGGGGTTTAGGGGGTTCCTGGGGGGCACAGATACCTAGGTCCATGCTGTAGGGGTCCCCGGGTGGATTAGGGGTTTTCTGAGGGGTACAGATACATACAGGCTGTAGGGGTCCCTGGGAGGCTTAGGGGGTTTGTGGGGGGCAGCGATACCTAAGTCCAGGCAATAGGGCTTCCAGGGGGAATTAGTGTGATGTGGGGCACAGATACCTAGATCCAGGCTGGAGGGTTCCCGATGGGGGGGGGGCTTAGGCAGTTTGTGTTCGGCAAAGATACCTACCTCCAGGCTGGAGGGGTGTCTCGGCACTTAGGGATTGTGGTGGGGCACAGATACCTCCATCCAGGCTGGAGGGTCCCTGGGGAGCTTAGCGGGTTCGTAGGGGGCACAGATACCTAAATCCAGGCTGGAGGGATCCAGGGGGGGCTTATGGGGTTCAGGGGCCACAGATACTTATCTCTAGGCTGTAGTGGTCCCTGGTGGGCTTAGTGGGTTTTGGGGGGCCCCAGATACCTAAGTCCATGCTGTAGGCATCCCTACAGGTGCTTATGGGTTCATGGGGTGCACAGATACTTATGTCCAGGCTGGAGGGGGCAGGGGGGGTTGGGGTTTCATGGGGGGCACAGATACGAACCTCCAGGCTGTAGGAGTCCCAGGGGGGCTGTGGGGGTACAGATACCTACATCTAGCCTGGAGGGGTCCTGGGGGGTATAGAGGGTTTGTAGGGGGCACAGATACCTAGGTACAGGCTGTCGGTGTCCCGAGGAGATGAGGCGGTTCACTGGGGGCTCAGATACATCCAGGCTGGATGTGTCCCGAGGAGCTTAGGGGGTTCGTGCGGTGCTCAGACACCTGTGTCCAGGCTGTAGGGATCCCTGGGGGCTTAGGGGGTTCGTGGGGGTCACAGGTAGTTACGTCCAGGCTGAAGGGGTAATGGGAGTGCTTAAGGGATCGGGGTGGACACAGATACCTACGTCCAGGGTCTAGGGGTCCCGAGGGGATTGGGGTTTGAGGGGGGAACAGATACCTACGTCATAGCTGGAGGTGTCTTGGGTGGTTTAGGAGGTTAGTTGGAGTCACAGATACCTAAGTCCAGGCTGTAGGGGTTCCTGGGGCATTCAGGGATTTCTGGGGGTCACAGATACCTACGTGCAGACTGGAGGGGTCCTGGAGCGCTTAGGAGATTTATGGGGGGCACAGATACCAACATACTGGCTGTAAAGTTCCCTGGGGGGCTTTGTGGGTTCGGGGGGCACAGATACCAATGTCCTGGCTGTAGATGTTCCTGGGGTACATAGAGGGGCTGTGGTCGCACATAACCCTACATCCAGGCTGTCGGGGTCCCGGGGGCCCCTGGCCAAATTGGGTCCCCCTGGAAAAGTCTCCCTCACGGTGGCCCCAGGGCTGGAGGAGCTCCCACTCCCTGATATGGCGCAGAGGCTGCAGCAGGGGCACAGAGCTTCTCTGGTGTCAGGGCCACAGCGGGGCAGGGGTAAAGGAGTGAGACCAGAGAAGCTCTGTGCCCCTGCTGCAGCCCCCAGGTAATAGAAGGGAGTGGGAGCTCTTCCAGCCCTGAGGCCACCGTGGAGGAACATCTACAGCCAGGACATTGGTATCTGTCATACATTAGAAGCAAGAGGAAGACTAAGGACAGGGTAGGCCCACTGCTCAGTGAGGAGGGGGAAACAGTAACGGGAGACTTGGAAATGGCAGAGATGCTTAATGACTTCTTTGTTTCAGTCTTCACTGAGAAGTCTGAAGGAATGTCTAGTATAGTGAATGCTTACGGGAAGAGGGTAGGTTTAGAAGAGAAAATAAGGAAAGAGCAAGTAAAAAATCACTTAGAAAAGTTAGATGCCTGCAAGTCACCAGGGCCTGATGAAATGCATCCTAGAATACTCAAGGAGTTAATAGAAGAGGTATCTGAGCCTCTAGCTATTATCTTTGGGAAATCATGGGAGACGGGGGAGATTCCAGAAGACTGGAAGGGGGCAAATATAGTGCCCATCTATAAAAAGGGAAATAAAAACAACCCAGGAAACTACAGACCAGTTAGTTTAACTTCTGTGCCAGGGAAGATAATGGAGCAGGTAATCAAAGAAATCATCTCCAAACACTTGGAAGGTGGTAAGGTGATAGGGAATAGCCAGCATGGATTTGTAAAGAACAAATCGTGTCAAACTAATCTGATAGCGTTCTTTGATAGGATAACGAGCCTTGTGGATAAGGGAGAAGCGGTGGATGTGATATACCTAGACTTTAGTAAGGCATTTGATACGGTCTCGCATGATATTCTTATAGATAAACTAGGAAAGTACAATTTAGATGGGGCTACTATAAGGTGGGTGCATAACTGGCTGGATAACCGTACTCAGAGAGTAGTTGTTAATGGCTCCCAATCCTGCTGGAAAGGTATAACAAGTGGGGTTCCGCAGGGGTCTGTTTTGGGACCGGATCTGTTCAATATCTTCATCAACGATTTAGATGTTGGCATAGAAAGTACGCTTATTAAGTTTGCGGATGATACCAAACTGGGAGGGATTGCAACTGCTTTGGAGGACAGGGTCAAAATTCAAAATGATCTGGACAAATTGGAGAAATGGTCTGAGGTAAACAGGATGAAGTTCAATAAAGATAAATGCAAAGTGCTCCACTTAGGAAGGAACAATCAGTTTCACACATACAGAATGGGAAGAGACTGTCTAGGAAGGAGTATGGCAGAAAGAGATCTAGGGGTCGTAGTAGACCACAAGCTTAATATGAGTCAACAGTGTGATACTGTTGCAAAAAAAGCAAACGTGATTCTGGGATGCATTAACAGGTGTGTTGTAAACAAGACACGAGAAGTCATTCTTCCGCTTTACTCTGCGCTGGTTAGGCCTCAACTGGAGTATTGTGTCCAGTTCTGGGCACCACATTTCAAGAAAGATGTGGAGAAATTGGAGAGGGTCCAGAGAAGAGCAACAAGAATGATTAAAGGTCTTGAGAACATGACCTATGAAGGAAGGCTGAAGGAATTGGGTTTGTTTAGTTTGGAAAAGAGAAGACTGAGAGGGGACATGATAGCAGTTTTCAGGTATCTAAAAAGGTGTCATCAGGAGGAGGGAGAAAACTTGTTCACCTTAGCCTCCAATGATAGAACAAGAAGCAATGGGCTTAAACTGCAGCAAGGGAGATTTAGGTTGGACATTAGGAAAAAGTTCCTAACTGTCAGGGTAGTTAAACACTGGAATAGATTGCCTAGGGAAGTTGTGGAATCTCCATCTGTGGAGATATTTAAGAGTAGGTTAGATAAATGTCTATTAGGGATGGTCTAGACAGTATTTGGTCCTGCCATGAGGGCAGGGGACTGGACTCGATGACCTCTCGAGGTCCCTTCCAGTCCTAGAGTCTATGAGTAATCTGTGCCCCCCATAAACCACCTAATCCCCACGGGAACCCCTACAGCCAGGATGTTGGTATCTGTCCCCCTATAAATCTCCTAAGCCCTCTGGAACCCTTCCAGTCTGAACGTAGGTATCTGTGACCCCCAGAAATCCCCGAATACCCCAGGAACCCCTACAGCCTGGACTTAGGTATCTGTGACTCCAACGAACCTCCTAAACCACCCAGGACCCCTTCAGCTAGGACGTAGGCATCTGTTCCCCCCTCAACCCCCAATCCCCTCGGGACCCCTAGACCCTGGACGTAGGTATCTGTGTCCGCCCCGATTCCCTAAGCACCCCCATTACCCCTTTAGCCTGGACGTAGGTATCTGTACTCCCACAAACCCCCTAAACGTCCCAGCGACCCCTTCAGCCTGGAAGTCCCTATCTGTGACACCCACGAACCTCTAACCTCCCAGGGATCCCTACAGCCTGGACACAGGTGTCTGAGCACCCCACAAACCCCCTAAGCTCCTCGGGACACATCCAGCCTGGATGTATCTGAGCCCCCAGTGAACCGCCTAATCTCCTCGGGACACCGACAGCCTGTACCTAGGTATCTGTGCCCCCCACAAACCCCCTATAACCCCCAGGACCCATCCAGACTAGATGTAGGTATCTGCACCCCCACAGCCTCGCTGGGACTCCTACAGCCTGGAGGTTTGTATCTGTGCCCCTCATGAAACCCTAACCCCCCTGTCCCCTCCAGACTGGACATAAGTATCTGTGCACCCCACGAACCCATAAGCACCTGTAGGGACGCCTACAGCATTGACTTAGGTATCTAGGGCCCCCCAAAACCCCCTAAGCCCACCAGGGACCCCTATAGCCTAGAGATAAGCATCTGTGCTCCCTGAACCCCATAAGCCCCCCCTGGACCCATCCAGTCTGGACTTAGGTATCTGTGCCCCACATGAACCCGCTAAGCCCCCCAGGGACCCTCCAGCCTGGATGGAAGTATCTGTGCCCCCACAACCCCTAAGTGCCGAGAAACCCCTCCAGCCTGGAGGTAGTTATCTCTGCCCACCAGAAACCGCTTTAGCCCCCCCAGGGACCACTCCAGCCTGGATGCAGATATCTGTGCCCAACACAAACGGCGTAAGCCCCCCCCCCCGGGAACCCTCCAGCCTGAACCTAGGTATCTGTGCCCCCCAACACACTAATTCCCCCTGGAAGACCTATTGCCTGGAAGTAGGTATCTCTGCCCCCCACAAACCCCCTAAGCCTCCCCGGGACCCCTACAGCCTAGACGTAGGTATCTCTGCCACCCAGAAAACCCCTAATCCACCCAGGGAACCCTACAGCATGGACCTAGGTATCTGTGCCCCCCAGGAACTCCCTAAACCCCCCAGGAACCACTCCAACCTGGACATAGATATCTGTGCCTCCCAAAAAACCCTAAGCCCCCCGGGACCCCTAGAGTATGGAGATAGGTATCTCTGCCATCCGCAAAAACCCCTAATCCTCTCCGGAACCTCTCCAGCCTGGATGTACATATCTGTGCCCCTCCCCACAAACCACCTAAGCCCCCCGGGACCCCTCCAGACTGGATGTAGGTATCTGTGCCCCCCCAAAGCCCTAAGCCCCCCCAGAATGCCTATAGCCTGGACGTAGGTATCTGTGTCTCCTACAGTACCACTAAGCCCCCCCCAGGGACCCCTCCAGGACATACATAGGTATCTGTGCCCCTCACCAAGTCCCTATACCCCCAGGGATCACTGTGCTCACCACAACTCCCTAAGCGTCCAGGGACCCCTTCAGCCTGGACGTAGATATTGCTGTCCCCCAGGAAGCATTTAATCCTCACCAGGACCTCTACAGCCTGGACGCAAGTACCTATGCCCCTCACAACCCCCCTAACTCTCCCAGGGTCCCGCCCATACTGGATGTAGGTATCTGTGACCCTACGAACCCCCGTAAGCCCTCGAGGGATCTCTACAGCCTCCACGTAGGTGCGATGCTCTCTGCATTACCCTGTGTGGCCACATGGTGTCACTGTTGCTCCATGCAGGAAATGCTCTGTGCATTACCCTGTGTGGCCACACGGTGCCACTGTTGCTCCATGCAGGAAATGCTCTGGGCATTACCCTGCATGGCCACATGGTGTTACTGTTGTTCCATGTGGGAAATGCTCTGGGCATTACTGTGATGGAGTGGGGACTGTCTGTGTGGGGGATGGGAGAGCAGGGGGTGACTTTAGGTGAGGGACAGGACCTAAGCCTGTAACTCGAGCTAGGCAGGGCTGAGAGAGTGAGCACCTTTGCCCAGGAAGCTGGACACAGGAAGGGGTCGGCTGGAGGGAGTTAGTTCAGTTTTTTTTTGGAGCTGGGTAGTTGGAATTCAGAGAATCCCAAACTGGGAACTAAGCTTCCTGAACCCCCAGAAGGACTCGACTGACGGGTCCTGGTTGTGCCCCAAAGCCCTGCTGTATCCTTCGTTCCTGTTGGCCAAAACAACCCTCTGTTTTACTGGCTGGCTGAGTCACTGTGTGTCCCTGGAAGAGGGGTGCAGGGCCAGATTCCACCACACTCCATGACACCCACTAAGCCCCTCTGGGACCCCTGCAGCTGGGACGTAGGTATCTGTGCCCCCAACCAAGCCCCTGAGCCCCCCAGGGACCCCTACAGCCTGGACCTAGATCTCTGTGCCCCCCAGGAACCTCCTCAAATCCCCAGGGACCCCTTCAGCCTGGACATAGGTGGAACCCGTCTGCCAGGCTGAATTGATAGCAGCAAGGGCTGGGTTCAATACATAGGGGTCCCTTCCCTATTACGTAATGCAGACCAGATCGAGCCCTCACCCAGTGACATGGGAAAATTTTACATACACACCCCTAGGTGCCTCAAAGAGGCAATACTTCCCCTCTCGCAATCATAGAATCTGGGTATAGCAGAAAATTTTTAATAACGTGAGATAAACAACATAGCATTAAATTTGGAAAACACCTCAACTAGGCCGTGTCCTTTTCCCTGGGCTCTAGAATCTAGCAATCCCGAAATCACCCCAAGACTCCAAAGTACAATACCTCAAATATTTCAAGACTCCAGCAACCCCATAATCACCCACATTCCCGCAGCCCCAGAGTTCAAGAGTCTATCTGCCGGGTTTTCCCCCCTGCCAGCCTGGGTAGAAAGGGGCACCTTACGTGGTCCACTGCTGTCTGCCCTGCCTCTCCGTGGGATTCTGCTTCAACCTTTCCCACAAACTGCTCAGCTCAGTCCACCAGCTGCTCTGCTCCACCAGCCAACCTGTGATCTGCTCCAGCTGTCTCCAAAAACTGCTTAGCTTACTTCACTCCGTGAGCCATTCCAAGTGTTCCACAAACTGCTCTTCTCCATCAGCTGCTCTGCAATATAGTTTCAAACTCCCCCACTATTTAACACAGCACTTCAGTGACTTCAGGTCAGGAACCTGGATCTTCAGTTATTTAGAAAATCAACAACCAGCTCTACTATTCAACTATTAAAAGAGAAGAAGATGTAATTGGTGTTTCTGGCTCATCCAAGGAGCCCACTCCCTTGTCTAGTGAGTGCCACTCAACTGATGGTGAGAATCCCTGTCTCAAAGCTGTTTCACAGTTCCTCATCCACACAATCAGGGTGACAACACTCCACATCTCACACCCCAACAACAAATAAACTGGGGATACCATAGCTGCCAAAGTAACCATCCCAGGCTGCCGTGGCCGTATCACGCATGGTGAGTGTGTCTATGCAAACATGATCAGACCCTGAAATCCTTTTCCACACTTGCCATAATTCACCACCAGATGTGAGGGTAGAGTTCATCCTGCTTCTGCTTACATAGGTATCTGTGCCCCGCACAACCCCCTAATCCCACCAGAACCCATCTAGCCTGGATAATGGTATCTGTGCTCTCCACAAACCTCTAAGCCCCCCAGGGAACCCACAAGCCCAGATGTAGGCATCTGTATGCCCCACACACCCCTTAATACCCACAGGAACCTTCCAGACTGTAGGTAGGTATCTGTGACCCCTACAGCCCCACAAAGTCCCTCGGGACCCCTACAGCATGGATGTTTGTATCTGTGACCGACAAAAACCGCCTAAGCTACCCAGGGCCACCTACCATCAGGATGTAGGTATCTGTTCCCCCCCCAAACACACCTAATCCCCCCGGAACCCCTCCAGCCTAGATGTAGGTATCTCTGACCCCACGAATCCGCTAAGACATGACAGGACCCCTCCAGCATCGACATAGGTATCTGTGCCCACACAACCCTCCTAAGACCCCCAAAACCCCTCCAGCCTAGACGCAGGTATCTGTGCCCAGCATGAACCCCCTAAGGTCCCTAGGACCCCTCTTGCCTGGATGAATGTATCTGTGCCCCTTACAAACCCCTAAGCCCCCCCCCAGGATCCCTATAGACCGGACGTAGATATCTGTGCACCCTCACGAACCCACTGATCCTCCCAGCGACCCCTACAGCATGGAAGTAGGTATCTGTACCCCAAAATTCCCCAAAGCAACCCCAGGACCCCTACAGCCTCGATATAGGTATCTGTGCCCCCGCACAACTCCCTAATACCCCCAGAACTCCTCCAGCCTGGACGTAGATATTTGTGACTTCCAGGAACCCCCAAAGCCCTCCCCAGGACTTCTCCAGTCCCTACATAGGTATCTCTGCCCCCCACCAGCCTTCTAAGACCCATAGGGCCCCCACCAGCCTGGTTATAGCTATGTGTACGCCACACAAACCCCCTAAGCTCCCCAGGGCCCCCTCCAACCGGTACGTAGGTATCTGCGCAACCACAAACCCTTAAGTCCCCCAGGGACCCCTCCAGACCATACGTAGGTTTCTGTGACCCTTACCAACTCCTTAAACCCCCAGGGACCACTACAGCATGGACATATGTATCTATGCTCACCACAACCCCCTAAGCCATCCAGGGACCTCTCCAGCCCTGACGTAGATATTTGTGCCCCTCATGAAGCCCCTAATGCCCACCAGAATGTCTCCAGCCTGGACGTAGCTATCTGTGCCCCCCACGACCCCTAAGTCCCCCAGGGATCTCTACAGCCTCTACATAGGCGTGATGCTCTGTGCATTACCCTGCATGGCCACATGTTGTCACTGTTCCTCTATGAGAGAAATGCTCTGTGCATTACCCTGCGTGGCCACATGGAATCACTCTTGCTCCATCCAGGAAATGCTCTGTGCATTTCCCTGCATAGCCACATGGTGTCACTGTTGCTCCATGCAGGAAATGCTCTGTCCATTACCTGGTGTGGTCACAAGGTGTCAATGTTGCTCCATGCGGGAAATGCGCTCTGCATTATCCTGCATGGCCAAACGGTGTCACTCTTGCTCCATGCAGGAAAATCTCTGTGCATTACCCTGTGTGGCCACACGGTGTCACTCTTGCTCCATGCAGGAAATGCTCTGTGCATTACCCTCTGTGGCCACATGGTGTCACTGTTGCTCCACGGGGGAAATGCTCTGGGCATTACTGTGATGGAGTGGGGACTGTCTGTGTGGGGGATGGGAGAGCAGCGGGTGACTTTAGGTGAGAGACAGGACCTAAGCCTGTAACTTAAGCTAGGCAGCGGGGAGGGGGTCAGCACCTTTGCCCTGGAAGCTGAATAAAGGAAGGGGCTGGCTGGAGGGAGTTAGTTCAGTTTTTGTTTGGATCTGGGTTGTTGGAATTCAGGGAATCCCAAACTGGGAACTAAGCTTCCTGAACCCCCAGAAGGACTCGATTGAGGGGTCCTGGTGGTGCCCAAAAGCCCTGCTGTATCCTTCATTCCTGTTGGCCAAAAAAACCTTCTGTTTTACTGGCTGGCTGAGTCACTGTGTGTCCCAGGAAGAGGGGTGCAGGGCCAGATTCCACCACACTACGTTACAACCCCTAAGTCCCTCTGGGACCCCTGCAGCCTGGACGTATGTATCTATGCTCACCACAACCCCCTAAGCCATCCAGGGACCTCTCCAGCCCTGACGTAGATATTTGTGCCCCTCATGAAGCCCCTAATGCCCACCAGAATGTCTCCAGCCTGGACGTAGCTATCTGTGCCCCCCACGACCCCTAAGTCCCCCAGGGATCTCTACAGCCTCTACATAGGCGTGATGCTCTGTGCATTACCCTGCGTGGCCACATGGAATCACTGTTGCTCCATCCAGGAAATGCTCTGTGCATTTCCCTGCATGGCCACATGGTGACACAGTTGCTCCATATGGGAAATGTTCTGTGCATTACCTGGTGTGGCCACACGGTGTCACTGTGGCTCCATGCGGGAAATGCTCTGTGCATTACTGTGATGGAGTAGGGACTGTCTGTGTGGGGGATGGGAGAGCAGGGGGTGACTTTAGGACCGGACACGTGCTCAGCCTGTAACCTGAGCTAGGCGGGGGGAGGGGTCAGCACCTTTGCCCGGGAAGCTGGACACAGCAAATGGCCAGCTGGAGGGAGTTGGGTTAGTTCAGTTTCAGTTTTGGTCTGGGTGGTTGGAATTCAGGGATTCCCAAACTGGGAACTAAGTTTCCTGAACCCCTAGAAGGACTTGATTGTGGGGTCCTGCTTGTGCCTCCAAGCTCTGCTGTATCCTTCGCTCCTGTTGTCCAATAAACCTTCTGTTTTACTGGCTGGCTGAGAGTCACTGTGAGTCCCAGGAAGAGGGGTGCAGGACCGGACTCCCCCACACTCCGTGACAGACCCTAAGCCCCTCCGAGACCCCTGCAGCCTGGACGTAGGTATCTGTGCCTCCCACCAAACACCTAAGACACTCAGAGATCCCTCCAGCCTGAACTTAGGTATCTGTGCCCCCCACAAACCCCCTAAGCCCCCGAGGGACCTATACAGCCAGAACATTGGTATCTGTACCCCATATAGACTCCATAAGCCCCTTGCGACACTCCAGTGTGCACGTAGGTATATGTGCCCCTCAGAAACCCTCTAAGCCCCCAGGAACCCCTACAGCCTGGACATAGGTATTTGCACTCCCACAACCCCCCTAACCCCCCCCTCCCGGGACATCTACAATCTGGACGTAGATATCTGTGCCCCTCACGAAACCTCTAACCCCCCCTGGGAACGATACAGCCTGGACATACGTATCTGTGCCCACTCGAACCCCTAAAACCCACTGGTACCCCTACAGCCTGGACATCATAGGTGTCTTTGGCCCCCACAAATCCCCTAAGACTCCCAGGATGCCTCCAGCCTGGACGTAGGTATCTTTGCCCCCCACTAACCCCCTAAGCCCCCCTGGTAACCCTACAGCCTGGATGTAGGAATATGTGCCCCCCACGAACCCTCTAAGCCCCCATGGGACCCTAGAGCATGGAGATTGGTATCTGTGTCCCCCCCAAACTCTCTAAGCCCCCCAGGGACCGCTATGGCCTGGACATAGGTATCTGTGCACCCCAAGGCCCCTAAGATCCCCCGGACCTCTGCAGCCTGGCTGTAGGTGTGACGGTGCTGCCCGTGGGAGCCAGCTCAGCTCACTCAATCAGAGTGAATTGCAAACAAAACAGGGCAGACAAATCCCAAACGCTGCTGGTTATTTCAATACTTAGATTTACCAAGCCAGCACAAAACAGCTTCTGTAGTACCTCACTGGTTACTTAGAAGTTTAAACCACGCAGTTCCCTTAAAGTACCCAGCCTCAGGCCTCCGTCCAGACACACCTGTTAGATATGATGATGATTCCTGAAAATCTTACTTCATCATATAAAAGAAAAGATTCTTCCGATCCCAAAGGATCAGCCACATAACCAGGTTCAATTATAACTTAGATTTTACCTAAAATACATGCTATAGCCAATTCTTATTAACTAAGCTAAAATTTATTAGAAAAGAAAAGAGAGAGAGTGAGTGTTGGTTAAAAGATTCATAGACATATAGACTTGAATTCAATTTTTGAGGTTCAGATACAAAGTAGAGATGAGCTTGTAGTTGCCAAAAGTCCTTTTAGAAATAGTCCATAGGTTATAATCCAATGTCCATATTCAGGGTGGCTCCAGTCAATGACTGGGGATCTCAATCCTTGTGGCTTAAGGTTTCCCCCTCTTGAAACCCAAAGCAGATCTGAGATGAAGAAGGATCGTGTCCCAGGTTCTTAAACATTTCCAGCAGCCTTTCAGCCTGAGAAAACAATAGGCTTAACTCTTCTTCCAAACATCCTGGCAATTAGTACATCCATCAAACAGTTCAGATACAGATTACCACAACCTTCAAAGAGACACAGACAATAATACTATTTCACTCAAGTATCATCATAAATGTTAATATTCTTTTTTTGCTCTTTGAATTAAAACTATAGCAATAGACAAGACTTGTTTGCTGACATCACAAGACCTGAGCAAACACCTCCCCTTCTACCTCTAACACTGCAGACTTGCATTTCAAAGCTCTGTTCATTTACATATCTTGTTAACCAGTTTTTAAGGTTCACCCACGGGTCAGGTCAGTCGGTGAGGTGAGTTAATTAACTCTTTCTGGCCCTGTCACCTTTCAATGAGATATTAGATTATACTTATAATGTCACAGTCTCGGTGAGTTGACTGCTGCAGCTCCCCGTAGACTCTGCCTGCGCCTCTCACCGAGCTGGAGTACAGCAGGCGAGGGGAGAGCACTCAATGTATTGCATCTACACTAGACGCGATATATCAACCCCCGCTGGATCGATCGCTGCCCACCGATTCGGCAGGTGGTATAGACATACCCCGAGTATCTGGTGATCGGAGCTGGACCCCCGAGGGGGACACATTGAAGGAACTCAGGGGTTAAGGTGCCTCTATTGTCAACTGTCAGGGCTGCTGTGGCTCAGAGGAGGGTGCTTGACTGCCTGGCAGGCTTAGGCACCGCAAGCCTTGGAGGTGGGAGAAGTGAAGCGGCCACGGCGTGCTCGGGGTGCTCGTGCTCGGAGCAGGGGTGAGCTCGGTCGACGGGGGTGCCGCAGGGCAGAGCAGGAGAGTTGCCACAAGAGGGGAGCCTCAGGGTGGAGGGGGGAGCTGCCACGGGTGGGGCGCCTCAGGGCAGGGGTGCTGGGGGGGGAGGGTGCAAGGTGGAAGTTTCGCCTAGGGCATGAAACTTCCTTGCACCGGCCCTGCCCCACGCCCTGCCTGCAGCCAGCCCTGCACCCCCTGCCCTGCCCTGCCGGCAGTCAGCCTCTGTCTCCAGCCAGTCCTGCACCTTCTGCTTTGCCTGCACCAGCCGCATCCTCCCTGCCCTGTCTCCAGCCAACCCCTGATGCACCCCCCTGCCTGAAGCCAGCCAGCCACGCAGCCCTTGCCCTGCCTGAAGCCAGACCCTACCTCCAGCCAACCCCACATCCACTGGTGCCCTGCACTTCCCAGGGCAGTAACCCTGCACATCTGCTTCAATGAGGGGGGCAGGGAGCAGCTGGGACCCACACATGTGCACACCCTAGGGTGACCAGACAGCAAGTGTGAAAAATCGGGACGGCGTGGGGGGTAATAGGATCCTAGATAAGACCCCAAAATTCGGACTGTCCCTATAAAATTGGGACATCTGGTCACCACAGCACACCCCCAGGACTCCTGAGTTCCATTGCTGGGTTTCCTATTGGTTCCTCTGCTGGTTGTTTTCCTTTTTCTGGGGACTTTGGGCAAGTTGCTCCCCACTCTCGGGCTCTGTCCCCAGCAGTCAAATGGGGATTTCATACCTTCCCGCTATTGGAAAGTGCTGGGAGAATCCCCCAGCAAAAGCTGCTCTGACAGTGCTAAGCAGCATCTGACCATTCAAGGTCGGAGCTCACTGCCCAGGAGGAGTGCTTGGCTCTGGGGTTTCACTTCAGCCCAGTGTAGAGAGAGAGCCCTAACCATGGAGTTTGGCTCAAGAAGACCAAGTCTCCAATTTGTTAAGGGTGTTTTGAATTTCAATCCTGTGCTCCAAAGTGCTTGGTGTCAGTTGTAAACTTTAGGAGCATGCTCTCCACTCCATTTTCCAAATCATTCATGAAAATATAGAATAGTACCTGACACCGGACTGATCCCTGCCAGACCCACTAGGTTCACCCTCCCCGTTGGGCAGCTAAACATGGAGAAGGGCTCCTGGAGTCTTGGCTTTCAACCAGCTCTGCACCCACATTACACTGATTGCAGCTGGACTACATTTCCCTCGTTTGCTTCTGAGAATGTCCTATGGGACTGTGTCAAAAGCCTTAGTAACACCAAGCTAGATCCCATCTATTGTTTACTCACCTCTACCAGGCCCAGAACCCTGCCAAAGAAGGAAAGAGGATTGGTTTGGAATGATTTGTTCTTGACAATTCCACGCTCACTAGTCATAAGAACCAAATCATCCTGTAGGTGCTGCTGACAAACTGAGTGTTTAAGAATGTATTGCAGGATCTCTCCAGCTATGGCAGTCAGGCTAGCTAGTCTGTAAGTCCCAGAGGTCTTTTTGTTCCCTTTGAAAGATAGGTCCTGTCTTGTTCATGGATGGGAAGATGTTCTTTTTCAGGGGTCTCAGACGAGAACTGGGGCACAACACCTGGTTTGTTAAGGCCACAAAAACGGAGGCAGGAACCTCTTCTCTGCTGCTGGCAAAGAACCACAGGTACCTAAAAGATAGGGACTCACATCTTTGAATGGGCTTTAAAAAGGCAGTGGTTAATAAGTTTGGCCCCGACCATTTCTTGTTTCCACAGACTAGACATTTTAGCAAACTTTAGAATTCCTTGGTGCTAAACACTGTGAAACTCCCCTTTCTCCTTCACAGAGGGCTTTAATACTCCTTATCACACTTGGGCTCTAAACTGCCCATAGTTCGAGAACTGTTCCTGTTCCGATTGGACAGATGGGAGAAGGGAAGTGACCTACCCAAGGCCTACACAACAAGGCGATGGCAGAGCCAGAAAGAGAAGCAACCAGTTCTGACTCCTGTTCTAACAGATGAAAACACCCCAGAGCCCAGGAATCGAGATGGTGGGAAAATTTCATTCAAACCGTTTCTGTCCGAAAATCCCATTTAGACTAAACCAGTTTGTTTCTCAAAATCATAACAAGTGGGATGAAAGATCTTTGCAAAAATATTTTGTTGCAAAACAAAAGCATCTCCTCTTTGTCAGAGTGTGTTAAATTGTCTCCTCGCACACAAAGAGGAGACACTTACATCTCAACCATTAGATAAGATGCTTCAATCTGAGCTAAGTCGTTGCTACTATTAACAATTTCAAAATAAAAAAATACAAATAAAATAGACTATTTCAGCTAATCTATTATGTCATAATCTGGGAAACTTCATATTATGCACTACTTCTAGTGACACTCCCAAATGGATCCGCATCCTTCACCCACCATGAGGTAGGTAAGAGCGGATCATTATTATCCCTACTTGAAAGAGGGAGAAGCTCAGGCTGAGAAAGGAGAATTGACTTGTCTTAGGTCACACAGCCCGTCAGAGGCAGTGTTGGGAATAGGACCGAAGAGCCCTGATTTTCAAACAAACCATCGGATCTTGAATTTCAGACATTGAATGACCTGAATACTGTGCTCTCAGATGAGCTCCAGACCAACAACAGTGACAGTAATTATTCAGCAAGTATTTGAGGAGAACTGCAGTGTTAGAGGGAATCATCAACTGCTCAGAGACAATTAATGCAGAGAAGCAGCAAAATTAATCAAAGATAGAACTGGTTCTGACTTATTTACTTGATCTTAAAAGAGAACAACAAGGACCTGAGTCTCCTCCCTGTCAATATCCCCCTGCTCAACCAATCAGGGTAGAGACGGAGGACGGGAGGCTGAGGGTTCTCACCAGAGAGCCCAAAGGATGGCCCAGGTCACCGGTGGGGATCACTGCCCGAGCACTATTTCAGTCCCACATTTTTGGGTGGACCTTCCATAGTGGGAGCTGCAGAGGACTTCCCTGCAACACACACACACACCCCTCCGTCCTGTTGTTGGGAAGGGAACAGGAGAAAGGACAAAAGAAGCAAGAGAAGAAGAGGAGGGAGGGATGGAGGAAGAGGTGAAACAAAAAGGACAAACCCTAATGTCCCCAGCGATTCTAAGGGACAAAATCCCAGGTGCGCAATAAAATTCTGCCTCCTTAAGCTCGTGTTTTCCATGCCTAGAATTCACTTGTCACCAGATAGATCAGACTGAACAGGTTTCAAACCTCCAGGAGGCTCTTACCTTCTAAACAGGGACGGCTGTTTTCTAGTAAAATCACTACAAGGGAAGGAGGAAACTCGAAAGAGGTTCCTCCTGGCGCTCACGTCCATGACCCCAAATAATCTCTCAGTCCTCAAAGAGAGACCTGGAGAAGGAAACGTGCTGAAGCAAAGCCACAGAGGTCTCTGAGGTTTCCCTGGCCCCTCGCCCCTGTCCTGCCTGGCTGATGTCAGCATCTCTCTGTGAGGTCACCACCTCCCCACCACCTTTGACCAATAGTCTGAGGTCCTGCAAAAGGCCTTTGTGATGTCACTGCCACACCCCTCCCTTGCTGGGCTAATGTCCTGCCCCTGGCCAGGCACTTTGGAGGTTTGAGCTACTCCCTGTGGATCACCCCACTCAAGGAGCGTTCGTTCTAGGCAGCAAGCCGGCTAGACAGGAAAACATCAGACGCTGCTCCCAATGCTACACTCAGTTTTTCAGAAATTAGTCGACTTCATGGTCAGAAGACACCATTAGAGCATCTAACCTGCATATCACAGGCCTCCTGTATGACATAACAGCTACTTTGGGGGCAAACACATTCCAGAAAGGCATCTAGTCTTCATTAAATGACATCAGGAGATGGTGAATCCACCACTTTCCTTGGTAGCTTGCTCCTGTGGTGAATCATCCTCGCTGTTGACTATTGTGCCTCAGTTGTAATATGAATTTGTCTCTTTTCACTTTCCAGCCATTGGGTCTTGTTATGCCTTTCTCTGCTCCATTCAAGAGCCCGTAAATACCCAATCTTTTCTCTCCATTAAGGCCCTTCAACATTTCAATGAAATCACCTTTCAATCTTCTTTTGATAAGCTAAACAGGTTGAGCTCTTTCAATAGCTCACTGGAAGGCATTTTTCTCCAGCCCTCAAAACATTTGGTGGCTCTTTGCTGCCCTAGCTCCAATTTCACAACATCTTTTTCAAATGAGGATACCAGAACTGGAGGCAGTATAAAGGTTGTATAAAGGTAAAATTAAATAGGTTGCAGAGGAGTTTTTTTTAATTTCGGCTTTTGTTGCTAAAAATTTTGTCTCTCTGCGGTGAGAGAAAACACTCCCCGAATGCCAAAATTTGAGCCATGAAAAGCGGCAGTGTGAACAGCGCATCATAGGTGGAGCTGTGCTCCCGGTGACAAAGCTCCTGCCCCTCATTGGAGGTAGTTTGGCTTTGTTGCCGGGGAAGCTCTCTCTCAGCGATAAGGACGGCCACACAGCGCACCTTACAATGGCATGGTTAGAGTGGCACAGCTGCACCGTGGTAAGGTGCGCGGTGTAGACACAGCCTCAGAGCTGGGGAAAGCCGACAGGCGCTGAGGAGCACAGGGTTCAGACAGAGACATCCGTTAGGAGAGGAACTATTCACAGGGATTCTCTATAGCCTAGTAAGGTGGAGAGGATGGAAGATGATAATGTACAGGTAGGTTCTGATGAGAAACAGTGAAATGAAAGAGTCTCCCTCAATTACATCATGTAATAGCAGACAGCTAAAATGGGACACATTTTAGAAGTGCTTAAATACAAACGCTAAACGTCTAAGTACTAAGACTGGTGAATTTGAGTGCCTGGTATTGAGTGACGATATTGATAGAATAGTCATCACAGAAACCCTTGCACCCCCTCCTGCACCCACATGGGGAGACTGACCTGTGTGCATGGAGCAGCTGGCATTGCTGCCCCCCACTCCTCCCTGGAACGCTGCTCATCTGGGCACCCCTAGGGGCTGTGGGATGTGGGGGCAAGAAGTGAGATCATCCGAGATCCCTGCATCCAGGTCACTTTCCTCAGCCGGGCTGCATAGCGGGAGGGCAGAGAGCAGCAGCTTCTGATGCTCCCCTCACAGCACAGCCCAAGTGGGAAAAGTGACCAGGACGCATGGAGCACATAGGGTTGCTCCTTACTCCCCTCAAACCTCTATGGACCCATGGAGGAGCATTGGGGCAGGGGAGAGCAGTGAGCACCTTTGCACTGCCACACGGTGCCCTTTGACCCCTGGAGCCCTGGGCGGCTATCGGGGGGCACCACCCCTAAGGCTGGCCAGGCTCCCCAGAACGAGCAGCAGAAAACACAGAGACTGGCCACACACTGAGCAGTGGTAGCCTGGGCGGCTCGTAATGGAGGCTCAGGGGGGAGGGGTGTCATAACATTTTTTCCCAGATTTGGACCTTAGCGTCCAAAATATGGGTGTTAGCATGAAAACCTCCAAGCTTAGTTACCAGCTTGGACCTGGTAAAGCTGCCACCAGCCAGGGATTTATACAGTGCCTGGCTCGCTGTGGTCTCCCCAAAACCTTCCCCGGGGGACCCCCAGACTCAGATGCCTTGAGTCTCACAACAAAGGGGAATAAACCATTTCCCTTCCCCCTCCTCCCCTCCAGGTGTTCCCTCCCTGGGTTCCTGGAGAGATATACAGAAGCAAGCTCCGTGAATCTAAACAGAGGGACTCCCCCCTCCCTGTTTCCAGTCCTGGAAATAGAAGTACCAAGATAGCTAATCTCTCTTCCCCCTTACCCAGAGGGTATGCAAAGTCAGGCTAGTAAATCTAACACAACGAGATTTTCCCCCTGACTTCTTCCTCCCACCAATTCCCTGGTGAGCTGCAGACTCAATTCCCTGGAGTCTCCACTAAAGAAAAAGTCCAACAGGTCTTAAAAAGAAAGCTTTATATAAAAAGAAAGAAAAGGACATAAAAATGGTCTCTCTGTATTAAGGTGACAAATACAGGGTTATTTGCTTAAAAGAAAAAAATGAATAAACAGCCTTATCCAAAAAGAATACAATTTAAACATTCCAGCAACTACACACATGTAAATACAAAAAAAAAACCAATATAAACTTATTGTCTTATTATCTTTGTACTTACAACTTGGAAACAGAAGATTAGAAAGGCAGGAGATAGAAAAATCACTCTCATAGCCGAGACGCCACAGACACAAGACAAAGAACAAAGAACTCACACACAAACTTCCCTCCACCCAGATTTGAAAAAGTCTTGTTTCCTGATTGGTCCTCTGGTCAGGTGTTTTAGGTTACTGGTGTTACCCCTTTATAGGTAAAAGAACATTAACCCTTAGCTATCTGTTTATGACAAGGGGGCTCAGCCTCCCCAAACCTTGCACTGCCAAGGGGACAGTGGGGCCCATGATCAGGGGCCCTGGCCAAGTTAGGTCCCCCTGGAAAAGTCTCCCCTATGTCAGCCCCAGGGCTGGAGGAGCTCCCACTCCCTGCTACAGCCCGGGGGCTGCAGCAGGGGCACAGAGCTTCTCTGGTCTCAGGGCAACAGCGAGGCAGGGGTAAAGGAGTGATAGGGTGGGGCTGGTGGGGGAAGGGGTGGAACAGAAGTGACAGTGGATGGGGCCATGGGTGGAAGGGGGTAGAGCCACAGACAGAAGGTAGGGGCATGGTTCTGGTGCTGGGGCCCCCACACTTGTTCTCCCTTTCCCGGGGGTTTGGCATCACTAGCCCCGGCTTAGCGAGTAGGGTTCAGTGGTCCCCATAATGTGGGTCTGACTCCTAGGGGGACACAGAGGAACATTCATGGGGGCACCTCAGGACCTGAGCCAGCCCACATAGAGGGCAGGGAGGGAGCACCACTCTGCCACAGCTCTTCCCCAACCCCACCCTCAGCCTGAGACTCTGGCTCCCAGCCCGGCGTCGACCCCTTTACCCCTGTCCGCACCCCTCACCCCAGCAAGCAACAGCCCCACTCCTCCCAGCCCCGGTTCTTGACCGTGGCTTCCGAGGGGCCACAGCCATGGCTAAGAGGGCACAATGTGAAATGTTTGGGGACCACTGGTTTAGGGTGACGTCCTCAATCACTTCTCTGCAGTCCAATAAAAGCTATTCCTCACTCACCTACCCCTCCATCAGGACGGACTAGGTATGTTCTGCTGCCCTTCACTCATACAGGAAGGAGAATAACATTTCATTCCACTCAATCCTAAAGTCATTTGTAACCCAAGACCATCCCAAACTGGTCATTTTGGGGAAGCGGCCCCATCATGCTGCATAGCTAGGCAGAGTAGGTGTGTCTATGCAAACACGGTCTGTTCCTGAAGTCTTTCCCCAGCTCCTCACTAGGTGAGAGAGGGGAGCTCATTCAGACCCTGCTTTCGCTTAGTATTTAAAAACTCCTTAGTGTCCCTATCTCTGCCGGCCTTAGATTTCTCCTCCTGTCCGTTTTTTCACAACTCAGATGAGGTGACCGAGTGGTTAAGGTGATGGACTGCTACCCCATTATGCTCTGCCTGCATGGGTTCAAATCCCATTCTCATCAGAGGCATTTAGTCTTCACCCTCCTTTATAGACAACCATCTCCCCCTTTGGTACAATAACAGATCAAACAATGTTGCTTGTGTTACCCAAAATTGGGTCAGTTAGTAAGCTTAGAGAGGACTAATAATGCCCCTCCCCCCCAGAGTCTGGCAGAAAGCAGCACATTAATTAGCTTGATAGCTAAGCTCAAAAGAAGGGATGGGGGAGGGTGTCACACTCATACTCACGCTCCCAGGACAGGCCTGGCAGTGGAGATGTCAGGATCCTTTAAGGTAAGTGTCCCACAGCGCAGCGATGGACGGTGCGATGAAGATCAGTCTCCCTGAGGTGCAATAGAATGTAACACAGCGAACCACTGGCCAGATGGGCCGGGTGAAGGGCATTCACTGGAGGTACAAAGGAGAGTGGGAAAGCCACTTCACAGGCATTCAAAGCGGGAAAGGACACAAGCTGGGGGAGTTTAACAGACCTTTTGAGCATACAGGTTATACAGAGCATACAGATCACTGCTGCTCCTACAACATGATAAGTTCTCAAGCAGCATGTTTCTTACTTTGCCCATCTGTCAATTTTGATGATTATTGATGGAAATATTTTGCCATTGGGTTGTGTGTTTACACAGAAATTGACATTTACCAACAAATACACAATTCTTCCAAGCCTGCCTAGTCTGCAGTTGATGGGTTTAGAGGGACACATTCACTCTTCCAGGTCCCCATTCCAGGCCTGTGCTCTCCAGGTTGTCAACTTCCCACACTGCTGGGATCCTTCCCTCATCTCCCCCCAAACCACTGCCCCACCCCCACTTCTGGGGTCCCCTCCCTACACTGTCTAACTCCACTGCTGGCAGGATCCCTTCCTGTTCCTTTCATTTCCTGCCTCCACTCTGGGCAAAAGCTCTGCACTCTTCACACACCAGAAGTTGAACCCAGGCCACCTGGGTGAAAACCAGGAATCCTGACCACTAGCCCATAGGGGACTATTCTTGCATCTGACAAAGTGGGTATTCACCCACGACAGCTCATGCTCCAATACGTCTGTTAGTCTAGAAGGTGCCACCAGATTCTTGGCTGCTATTATTACTACAACTCAGGCCTTGGCTACACTGGAGAGTTACAGTGCAGGTGGTGGCTTTACAGCGCTGCAACTTACACCCCGTCCACACTGGCAAGGCACATACAGCGCTGTATCTCCCTGGCTACAGTGCTGCATGTGCTCCACCTCGACGAGAGGAATAAAGAGAACAGAGCTGGTGATGCAGCGCTGGGGTGCCAGTGTAAACAGTGATTAATCTTACTACGCTGTCACTGACCTCCGGAACCTTCCCATAATGCTTTTAAGTAGAGATAACGCTCTTTGTTTTGGTGTGATGCCTCTGTTTGTTTTGTTGTGAGCTCAAGGCTCCCGAAGCTGCTTATCTAAAAACCAAACACAGTTACTGTTTGCAGTGAATGAGCAGAGGCAGGGGGATCCCTTTGGAACACCCACAGCTGGTGTTGGCTTGAGGAGAGAAGCAGCCGGGTGGGCACGGGGGAGGGGGGATCTGTTTTGGATCAGCAGCTTATCTGGTCTGTGAGGAAAAGAACAAAGGCGGCTATTTGCATTTAGTGAATGAGAGAGGGGTGGGGGAGGAGGCTTGAACTTGCCAGGCAGGGAGCTGACACAGTGTCAGCTCCAAAAATCCACTCGCTCTGTCTCCCCCACGCTCCGTGTCACACTCCACCCCACCCTCCTCTTTTGAAAAGCACATTGCAGCCACTTGAATGCTGGGATAGCTGCCCATAATGCACCACTCCCAACAGCGCTGCAAATGTGGCCATGACAGAGTGCTGGTAGCTGTCAGTGTGTCCACACTGCAGCGCTTTCCCTAAACAGCTGTAGGAAGACAGCTTTAACTCCCAGCGCTGGACAGCTGCAAGTGTAGCCAAACCCTCTCTAAGCCGACCCCTTATGAGAACAGCAGGGACTAGCATGACTAGATGTCCCGATTTTTGGGTCTTTTTCTTATATAGGTGCCTATTAACCCCACCCCCATCCCAATTTTTCACATTTGCTGTCGGATCACCCTAGCAGGGGTTGCACACAGGGCTGCATTAACCTTCAGGTGCTGAGGTTTCCCTCTCTCCATTCCCAGAGCCTGTGATCAGGAAACAGACATCAGGGCTCCCAGGTGCTGCACAGACCATGACTGAGATCAGACCCCATATTATGCAAGGTGCTTTATAAACCCTGGGCAACGCTGAGACACCCAGGAGGTTCCCCTCAATTTCCCTGAGCCTCTGCTGCCCAACTTCTTCTGAATCCCTCTGGCTCACCCCCCCGCCCACAAAAAAACCCCACCTTTCCAAACAGTCCTTCTTTCCTTGCCCCCTGATTCTGGTTTCACACCCTGGGACCATCTCCTCTCTTTGTCTCTCCCCCCAGGTGAAGCAGAAATGGAGGCAACTTCAGCCACTGGAGTCAGCCTCAGCGAGCACTGCAGCCGGCCCCGGGGGAGGGGGGGTGTTTGCAGACACAGGAAGGGAGCAGCGGGTGCTGGGAAGAAGGCGGCAGGAGAACAAAGCTCAGAGACCCAACATGGGGAAATTCCAGGGGGCGGGGCTCTGACACATCCCAGGTGCGGACAGCTCCTGGGGGCGGGACTCTGGCTCAGCTCGGGGGCAGGGCAGCTCCTCGGGGCGGGGCTCCAGCAGAGAGCAGGGGCGGGGCAGCTCCTGGGGGCGGGGCTCCAGCACAGAGCGGGGGCGGAGCAGCTCCTGGGGGCGGGGCTCTGGCACAGCCCATGGGCAGGGCAGCTCCTGGGGGCGGGGCTCTGGCACAGCCCATGGGCAGGGCAGCTCCTGGGGGCGGGGCTCCAGCACCGAGCGGGGGCGGAGCAGCTCCTGGGGGCGGGGCTCCAGCACAGAGCGGGGGCGGAGCAGCTCCTGGGGGCGGGGCTCTGGCTCAGCCCATGGGCAGGGCAGCTCCTGGGGGCGGGGCTCTGGCACATTGTGACGCGGGGCCCGGGCTGAACAGCTGCTTCCTGGTTCCCCTTGGTGTGGCTGGCGGGGGCGGGAGGGGAGAAGCCGGAGCTGCAGGCGGGGGAAGGGCGGTGGGACATTGTGACCCGGAGCCCCCGGGGAATGAGAGGCGCTGGGGGGCAGGAAAGTGACTCTGCCCCAGGGAGCCTGGGAGAAGCCTTGAAGGCGCCTCGGCCCCAGTGGAGCTGCAGGAGGATCCCCCCGCCCGCCCCGCTGGGATGGGGGGGCCGGGGCCCGGCCGTCGTGTGCGGGGGAGGGGCGGACCCCGGGCCAGGCGGGGGGGGGCGGTGTATTAAATCCCTCCCCATAGCAATGTGCTGCTCCCGGGCACTGCGCATGCCCAGTAACAGCCGCTGAAGCCGCTGTCCTTCCCCCTGCCTGGACCAGCCGTAACGTTCCGCCGGGCGCTGGGGGCGGGGCTAGAGCGGGGTGGGGAAGTAACAGGGAGCGTGGGAGGGGCGGGCGCAGAGCAGGAAATTGATGGGCGGGGGGGGGTCAGGCAGCTGGAGGCAGGGTTCGTGGGGGGCTAAAGGGCACAATCCGGGCTGGGGGGAGGAGCAGGAGTTGAGCTCAGGGGGAGGCGCTGGCAGAGCCCCCCCCTTTGGTGTGAGGGCGGAGGTGTCGAGGGGGGAGGAGAAGCCGGAGTTGCAGGGGGGGAGGTCACTGGGGTGGGGGTGTAGATCTGTCTCTGTGCAGCCAGGACATTCCCGGGGTGGGAGGGAGGTGAGTTAACTGGATCCTGTCCCTGTTTTTGCCACTTCCTCCCACACACACATTCTCTCAAGATTTCCCCTTTTCTCTCTCATTATCACACGTGGCTATAAAATCCAGGGAGATTCTCCTCCCCCCGCCCCCAATGATCAGCTCTCTAATTGCCTCTGATTTTCCCTTTTCTCTCCATACTTCTCAAAGGTCAATTTAAAATCTCTCCGATGGGGGGTGGATTTTCCCACCCATTTTATCTGCAGCGATTTGTCCTTGTTTGGGTGGGAAATTGTTGCCCTGGGTCATTCCCCAGAACATGGCTCCCACTGGAGTGGGATGGGATGAGGTTCCCGTTCTCTGCCAGGGCAGGGAAGGGAAGGGAGGAGCACATCCCCCATGGAGACTGCCCAGACCCCATTTCCCAATTCCCCTGCGGCCCCCTTCCATTGTCCAGGGAGTCTTCCAGCTCCCCCCCCCGCCCTTAAATCAGCTCCTCAAAGGGCTCTGAGCTGCTCACGTGAATGGTTGCCCCGTGGCCGGGGGGGACCATCACATTCTGTTTATGTATTGGACAGTCATATAAAATCCAGTCCAACAGTCCCCCTTTTCCACTAGTTATTTAATAGCAACATCAAATCCCCTCCGATCTTGGTGGTTTTCTCTCATGTTATCAAATGTCGTTTGTGACAGGGTTCTCTCTGCGTGTGTCAAAGATTGATATAAAATACCCCAAACATTTGCCCCACTTCTCTCTAGTTGTTTTATTTCTAATTGAATATGATGGGTTGTTTCCCAATGTGCTAAGATGCAGCCGCCTCTGGGGTGGATCCATGGTGGCCATTATTTGCTAGTGACAGCCCGTGGATCTTTCTTGCCCTCCAGGCCTTCCATTCTCCTGTTAAAGAAGCACTCCCCAGGCTCCCTCTGCCTGTGTGACTGGCCAGCAGGAGGTGGTGTTAACTTTCTAGCCACTTCTCACACTCTGTGAGGTAACACTTGCAGGGGCAGGGAGGGTGTCTGTGTGGGGAGATTGCAGCTGAAGGGGCATTGTGGTGGGGGGAGGCCTCTGGGTGGCTGGGCAGGGGGTACCCTAGTCAGGTTGGTGGGTTGTGGAGGTTTGGGGTTTTCGGGGGTGGTGGTTCTGATGTGCCCATCCCTGAGGCTATGGGTCCTGGAGGTGGGTATCGCTGGGGGCCTGGTGGCTGCAGAACAGTGGGGGTGGGTGTCTCTTGGGGAGGCGGGACAGAGGGTTAGAGGGAGCCTGGTTCTGTGCCAGGGGCTCTGTCTGTGCTTCCCCCGCTGGTTCCTGGTTTTGTTGCCATGCCCAGTGCACAGAGCTGGGGGAGGGGATCCCTGGCACTAGGTGAGGGCATGCCAGGGAAGCAGAATGATGGGTCGCACTGTAAAGCATCAGGGGGTCACACTGGGCAGAGGAGGGGGTCCCAGGCAAATGTCAGGGTAGATCGTTCTGGAGGGTGGGGAAGTTCCTAGGCAGGCAGTGAGGGACTGAGTTCCCAGTGGGGGGGGGGTCCCTTGAGGGGGTCCCTGGCTGCTGGGGGCTCTTGGTTGGGGGGAACACTTTGGGATTCCCAACCTGGCAATCATGGTGTGGTGGGGGTTCTCTGGCTGGTGGGGCTTTGAGGGGTATCTGGGGTCCCTGGCCAGGGACTCTGGGGGCTGCGTCCCAGGGAATATCTGATGGGATCCTGGCTGGGGGGTGTCTGGGGCCCCTGGCTGGGGGGTCTGGGCTCTGGGTACTAGGGGGTGTCTGGGGGCTGCTGCTAACCATGATCCTTCTCTCTGGTCAACTTGTACCAGAGTCCTGGCTCCTAGTCACCAGGTCACCAAGTCTATTCCCCAGTCACGTGCCCTGTCACTGTGATAACTTTCTGTCCACTTAGCAAACACTGTTAGTGTGAATTCACAGAATTTACTTTTCTCCTCTTTTGAAAACTGCAGGAACTTTCGGTTCCGTTTGGAAAATTTTTGCCCCCAGTCCTTGTCCTAGATCTGCGGGGGTGAGGGAGGTGGGAAGGGAGTCAGCACTGCCACACGATGGTCTTTTCCACAGCGTTCTGAACTCATTCTTTCTGAAATCCCGTGTCATTGAGACCGTTGTTAATCCAGAGTCACTGTATGGAAAGACAAGGAGTGATTCCAGATGGACAGTGGGTCAAATGAGATCAGCCATTCTCCCTGTGAGGAGGGGCTCCCATTAGCTGCTCTCCCCAGAGAGCTAAAGGAGGGAAGCTGCTCATACACTCCGTCCCTCTCTGCTCAGGATATTGGGGTTCAGCTTCCTGGGTCAGATGCTGCAGCCTCCATTGTGATCTGGGAGACCAGGCTTGGCAGCTGCTGCTCCCCCAGTGGGGCTCTGTGCTGGAAAGTGACCTTAATTAAAGCTTCTTCTCTGCCCGGCCCAGGGGATGACTTTCTGCAGCTGGTCCTAGCCCCCTAGGGCAGTCCTGGGCCCTGTTACTACTAAATTCTGAGCCAGAGTCTCCAGGTAACTGAAAGACCTCAGGGAATGTCCTAGGGTCTGGCAAGAAAGTGACTCTGCACAAACACCACCACCTCATTTCTCCTCCCATTAGCGGTTGCCAGGAGGAAATCCAGCCATGGGAGAGCAAAGCCCCCAGGAATGGGACTGTCCCAGCCAGAGGGGCAGGGAGAGAGGATAGGGGAAGGAGAGACTGAAAGGGGCAGTGGGAGAAATGAATGTGGGGGAGAGATTTCCAGCTCTCTAGTCCACCCAGACACATGTATTGCTGCATCCTGGGGCAGAACCACTTTCCAGTGAACAAAACAAGGATCAGACAGAGCAAAAGCCAGTTCCTGACTCCATATTCCCCCTGCTGGGGTGTGGCTGCCGTGGGGTCAGTGTCTGAGGGAATCCCCCACAGTGACTCCTTTGGTTCTGCTCTTTTCTAGCCTTGTGTTCAGAGAAGGGGTGAGGGGAGAGAGAAGGGAGGTTAAAAATGTGTCTGTGGACTTAGCCTGGCAGGAGGGGCCAGGTCTAAATTGTAATAAACAGATTGAGCATTTCCCAGCATGACAGAATCTAGGGTGTCTGTCTGCAGGGAAAGGGCCTGGGGGAATTGTGATGTGAAATTAACTAAAACCGGTTCTGAAACGCCCACAACTGCCCTTCTCCCCCAGACAGGCTGCAGAATGTTTTGCTCCAGCTCATCCCAGCCTGGCGTGGGACAGGGAAGAGAAATGGCTGCAGTGGAGTCAGTCCAGGTAGAGATTATCGGGGGGTTGCTGGTGGGTTCCTGCTGGAGGAAAGGGAGAGCAAATACACCAGAGGTGGGAAGGTTTGCAGAGTCTGGTTTGGAGGTTGGAGCGGGGCAGGAAATTCACAGCGTGGGGAAAGGAGGAGGCCAGGGTGTGGCAGACCTGCTGGGAGTTATTTACTAAGTGGCCTAGATTCTAGGAACAGACCCAGGAGGTTTGGAGGTGGAAATGCCCTAATTTGTGAAGAGAGAAAATAACCCACCTACATGGAGCTAGTCAAACTGACCAGACTCCTAGTGCTGGAGCCTGACCTCATTAACCATCAGCTGCTGTGAGATATAAAGGGGACACCCATGAGTCAGGCTTATTGGAGCTGCCTCTCCCTTCATATCCCACTCCTCACAATGAGGAGGGTGTTGGGCATCCTACCAGCGAGCTCTCCCTGGACCCTGCTAGGGGCTCCATCTCCTGTATCAGTCAGTGGCTAGTAGGGGGGTGATGGATATGCTGGGAGAGATAAGGGGCTCTCTCTTCATCCCCTCACCCTGGCATTTGCTGGATACTCTGAGCCAGGTCGAGGTGGGACTCTCCTGACTATGATCCACCCAGAGCTTCCATTTGATTCACTCTTCTCTGCCACAAATAGTGGGGCTGTGAGTGGGGCAGCAAGTCCTTAGTGTTGGACTCTTACTCTTTCAGGGGCTGGTGACCTTCAAGGAGATGGCTATGTATTTCACCAGGGAAGAGTGGGCTCTGCTGGACCCCACTCAGAGAGCCCTCTACTGGGATGTCATGCAGGAGAACTATGAGACTGTGACCTCGCTGGGTAAGGGTTCCTGTCCCTTCTGTTCTTGGAAGGGGAAATGAAGAGTGAAGGTTTACGCCACCCCCACAATGCCATCTGTACCCTGTCCTGTTTCAGCATCACCCCAATAGGCCAGTGACACACATAATACCAGAGACCCTCCTCTGCTGCAGAACACTTTGGGAACAGAGCACAGGAGCCGTATTGCACAGTGTCAAATATCTCCTGTTTGCTCAAGTGAAACTGGGGGTTAGGTCTGGCATAACTGTCCCATACCCCTAATCATTTTTGTTGCCCTTTTCTGAACCTTTTCCAATTCCAATATTTCTATTTTTGAGATGGGGTGACATGTGCATGCAGTATTCAAGATGTGGGTGTATCATGGATTTATTTGCTGTTTTTACAAATATGATCTATGAGATATTCTGTCATATCTATCACTTTCTTAATTATTTCCTACATTGTTCACTTTTTTTCACTGCTGCTGCACATTGAGTGGATGTTTTCAGAGAACTATCCACAGTGACTCCAAGATCACTCTCTTGAGTGGAAACAACTAATTTAGACCCCATCATTTTGTACGTATAGTTGGGATTGTGTTTTCCAATGGGCTGCACTATGTGCTATCCTGTCATCTAGTACTGCTAAGATCCTGGATTCAGTAATATCCCTGCCCTTCCTGTTCCCTTTCTCCACCGAACCCCGCCAGCCCATGCTTCCTGTTCCCAGCTTCCCCAGGATTCTCGCACTGTCTCTGAACCTCTCTGTTAGCAAGAAGCAGTGCCAGGGACACTTGCCCTCTGTCTGGAGTCTTCGATTTCTGGGACATGGATTTACTTTCTCTGTGTTGTAAGAGGCTCTGTCATAATGAGTGTCTGTGATGTTACCCAGAGTACAATCTGGACTGTTAAATAGCTGTACCTCAGTCCTCCAGCATGGGGTGCCTTTTCCACTGTTTTCCCGCGAGAACAGCACCTCTTGGCCAATTAACACACAGTCTCCAGCATGTAACTCACTCCCAGCTACACAGTATTGAGTGCTGCTAGACAGCCACTCATGAATTACACCTCAGGAGAAAACCAGCAAATTCTCAAGTGCCCAACTTTCCCCCAGAAATGTGCATCTTGCACTGTCCAGCACGCTACTGAACGACCCAAGCTCATATGAAGTCTGTCATTTCATCAGCGGAAAATGACATGCACCAGCTTGTTATCCCAAACAGAGTTTCCAACACACTTCAATCCACACATACTGGTTAGATGAACAATAAACCAAGCTTGTTAACTACCAAAAACTAAAACTAGGCCCAGTCCATGAAAGGGGCACTCCCAGGAGAGACTGTACAAAGGCTGGAACATGAAACACCTTTGTAAACCTGAGACAGCTGCCTTGGGGACAATGACAGGGAGAATCCCCCAAAGTGACTCCTTTGTTTCTGCTCTTCTCTGGCCTCCGATTGTTCCTTCCAACGTGGAGTACTTTGCACTTGTCTCTACTGAATTTGATCCTATTTACTTCAGATCATTTCTCCCGTTTGTCCAGATCATTTTGAATTTTAATCCAATCCTCCAAAGCACTTACAACCCCTCCCAGCTTGGTGTTCTCCGCAAACTTGATACGTGTAAGAGAGAAACTGTTACTGGGAGGGTTTCCCCATGTGTCAGAGGGTTACACCCTGGTGGGAGGGGGCTAGGCCTGTACTGGAATAAGGTCACTCTGTGCTTCACAGTGTGCTAGAACCTAGAATGTGCATTAGCAGGGGAAAAGCTGGGGGGAATCGGCTTGGGGAATGGACAAAAGCCTAGTCTGAATTCTCACACCTTGCCCTTTTCACCCCGGCAGGCCAGAGAATAACATCCATGTTTCGCTGCAGATCATCTCGTCCTCCCAGGGGCAAGGAAATGGCTGCAATGGAGCTGGCTCAGGTAAGAGATTATCAGGGTGGCGGGCTCTGCTTGGAGGTTGAGGAGCAGTAAGTGCATAAGAGGGTGGGAATTGCTAGAGGTGGTGGGAAGCAGGAAATATCTCGGGTGGAGAAAGGGAGGGGACAGCATGTGACAAACCTGCTGAGACTTGTGTAGTGTAGGGCGTGATGGGTTGTCACCCCCAGGAGGCAGTTTGTGGAGCTACTGGGAACTGCTGTGTCCTCTAACCCTCACGCTGGGCTAGCCCTTCTCACACTGCTTTGCTGGAGATTTCGCCAGCCTCTCCAGGGCCTGTTATCACCCAACACAACAGCAGGTGGCGCCATGCAGCCAACTAAGCTACCTGAGTGCGTTACCTAAGCCACTCAAGGACAGATAGAAGACAAGAGCCAATTTCCCACTCCCCAACCTTGCACACTTGCTGTAGTATAAATCCAGAATGATACCATCTTATAGTGCACAGGGATCTCTATAATACAAGCTCATTAATGTAGTTCCCCTTCCCCTCGATATGGGACAGATGTGCACAACAAGCTGAGATTTTCCCCAGACACTTCACTCAAAATACGCTGGTTAAGATAAAGCATCAAACAAGTTTATTAACTGCAGAAAGATAGATTAAGTGATTATAAGTGATAACAAACAGATCAAAGCAGATTATTTAGCAAATAACCAAAACTCAGACTAAGCCTAACATACTAGATGGATAGAATTTGAATTAGCAATTTCTCACCCTGACTGATGGTACAAGCAGTCCCCCAAGTTTCCATACACAAGCTAGAAATCTCTTGATCCTGGGAGCAGCACTTCCCCCACATCCGTTTTTGTTTCTCAGGTGTTTCCAGAAGTTCTCTTGTGTGGAGAATGAGGCCAAGAGATGATGTCACACCCCACCTTATGTAGCTTTTCCATATGGTGGGAACCTTTTGTTCCAAACTCAGTTCCTAGTCCAGTTTGTGGAAAAATACAGGTACTAAAATGGAGTTTAGTGTCATGTGGTCTGGTCAGAGGCCCTGCTGAGTCATAGTAGCCATGACTCATAGGCTGGCTGAAACATTCACAGGAAGGCTAAGCTCTTCC
This sequence comes from Gopherus flavomarginatus, assembly GCF_025201925.1. Classification (NCBI taxonomy): domain Eukaryota; kingdom Metazoa; phylum Chordata; order Testudines; family Testudinidae; genus Gopherus; species Gopherus flavomarginatus. Next base: position 22,768 of record NW_026114658.1, on the reverse strand, counting down.
ACAGTCCATTGTCTTTGTTGAGCCATCAGCACTGTCTGGCTTCTTCATTGTTGTACCTGAAAGGCTCATTGTGGGTGTTACCCAGAGTAAGCACATTTGAAATACAGATACAGAGTCAATATCCATAACTTCAGATACGAACATGATATGTGCACACAAATAGGATAATCATATTCAGCAAATCAGAACTTTTCCAGTGACACCACACATGATGCATCTTCTACAAAATAGATCATAATTATGTCCTAATCATATTATAATCATACCACTATGATGAATATGGGGGTGTAGTGTCAGATAGGTCCTAATTTCAAGGCACAGGAGTTGGGAATGGAACTTCCCCTCTTTGTGGAACAGGAAATAACCCTCCAGCCAGGGCTGGGACAACTTCCTAGACTCTCAGCGATGGAGCCTGAATCTACTGACATTTCATTAATTACCACCAACCCCAATCTTTGTGGCAACTGTAAACTTTATCAGTGATGATTTTGTACTCTCTTCTAAGTCATGGATAAGAATGTTAAATAGCACAGGGCCAAGAACCAATCCCTGCAGGAACCTGCTAGAAAGAAATCCACTCGATCATGGTTCCCCATTTACTATCAGAGTTTTTAATCTATTTAATGTATGCCGTGTTTATTTTGTATCATTCTAGTTTTTTTTAGTAAAAATATTGTGCTAATCAAGTCATGTCCCTTACGGAAGTTTAGGTATATTACATCAATACTATTAGCTGCAAGCAAACTTTTGATCTCATCCAATAAGGATATCCCGTTAGTTTGATAGGCTCTATTTTCTCTAAACCTTTGTTAATGGGCACTACAATTCTGACCTTCTAACTTCTATTCTTTATGATTGACTTCCCCTTTCTTCCATATATTTTATTTGGAGAGTGCTTGGATTCCTACTAGGGAGCCACTATCAGGGTCCAGAGACAGCCCCATCTCCTATATTAAGCTCTGGCTAGTAGCTATGTGATAAATGTGAAGACCCTGCTTCTGTCTGTCAGATGGGAGACACAAAGGTTCTCTCTTTCTACCCTCTGATGCCTCCTGGCTCCTGTAAGCAAGGTGGGGTGGGACTCTGTTAACATGTGCCTCCCGGAGCTTCCATTTCCCTGGTGCTGCTGTTCCGTGAATAGTGGGGTTGTGAGTGGGTCAGCAGGTACTGAGTATTGGACTCCTGCTCTTTCAGGGGCCGGTGACCTTCGAGGAGGTGGCTGTGTATTTCTCCAGGGAAGAGGGGACTCTGCTGGACCCCACTCAGAGAGCCCTCTACAGAGATGTCATGCAGGGGAACTATGAGACGATGGTCTTGCTGGGTAAGGATTCCTGTCCCTTCTGTTCTTGGAAGGGGAAATGAAGAGTGAAGGTTCATGCCACCCCCACGATGCCATCTGTACCCTGTCCTGTTTCAGCATCACCCCAATAGGCCAGTAACATACATACTACCAGAGACCCTCCTCTGCTGCAGAACACTTTGGGAACAGAGCACAGGAGCAGCATCACACAATGTCAAATATCTCCTCTTTACTCAAGTAAAACTGGGGTTAGGTCCAGCATAATGAACAGAAGCTTCCTACCCCCAGCCTTCTCTCAAACCCTGAGCCTTCTCTACCCAAACCAGAATGTGCTTGGGGTGTAACAAGCAGGCGGCTGGAGTCAGAGCTGCCAGTCCAGGGTTACTTATCATACAGACACTCAGTGCGTCCTTGAACGCTGGCTGGGAGTATCCAGACAGGGGAGCTCCAGCAGCAGAACACTGAATCTCACCCAGGATTACAGATGACACAACTCCTCGCTGATCTGGATTGCACTCCAGCATGTGAAAATGGCCTAGGTTGGTAGTGACATTTCTTGAGACATGGAGAGTCTTGCTCCCATATCACCAGGTGTAATAAAAATAACAGGAAAGGCCAAATATGGAAAACTGATTGTTCAGCTTGCTTTTGACCTGCATCATATTTTGCAATATATTCCAAATAAGGAAATTAACGTGCAACGTATGTGTCATTGTTTGTGGTTTTAAGCTGTAAAAGGCTTGTGTGATTTTTAGCTCAGGAACAGTATTCCAATAGCTGTCGCCCCCTGCGTGCTTGTAACCAAGAAAAGAGCCTCAGGCTGAGCTGATTCAAATATTAATCCTGTGGTCGTTTTCCACAACAGCCTCAATAGGTCCCTGTGATGGAATGTAAGGCGACATCTAGACTACCCACCGTATCGGCGGGTTAAAATCGATTGCTCGGGGATCGATATATGGCGTCTCATCTAGACGCCATATATCGATCCCCGAGCGCGCTTATATCGATTCCGGAACAACACCAACCCCAACGGAGTTGCTGATTTGACAGGGGGACCCGCGGACATCGATCCCGCGCGGTGAGAATGGGTGAGTAATCCGATCATAGATATTCGACTTCAGTTACGTTATTCACGTAGCTGAATTTGCGTATCTAAGATCGATTTCCCCCCGTAGTGTAGACCAGCCCTTAATGTCTTCACACCTTCCCCCTGCAGGAGAATGGCTGTTTGACCAGCTGTTTGCCTTGCTGTCTCTGAGGAACTGGTCTGTGGGTGTTCCCCAGAACTGTAACTTTTTCAGTAATATCATACTGTAAAATCTCACAATTTTACATACAGTGTTACTACACATTTTAACAGGAGGATAATATTCAGTAGGTTATGCGTTTTCTAATGATACCTCACAAGCCATTTTCCACTAGCAGGGTCTTCTCTGTTCACAGAATTTCTGATAGTTTGATGTCTGCTGGCACTGGATATCACTATTTTGGCATCTCTCTCTCTGTCTCAGTGAGCACCCGCTGTGGTTGTTGAAAGTCTGTGATGGGATCTATGGGATGCAACTGAACAGTGGGACCCCTGAGCCCTTTGTCCCACCACCTGGGCTCCCTCTCACACATGTGATGCTGAGACAAGCTGTGAATCTCTGGCAGATATTGCACTTACACAGACATCCGTAGGTAGGGACACAGCCAACTGAATTACATGAATGCTTCTGCAGCCACTCATAACACTAATGATAGAAAGTTGCCCCCCCTACAGCTCTGCAGCCTTGCACCCCTGGATCATACCATCTTGCCTTAATCAGAAGCCTGATCAGTGTGAGTTTATTACACAGGGTCCACCCCTCCCTCACTGTGAATAGTACATGAACCAGCCTTGTAATGGAGCTGAGATTTCCCAAGAACTTCAAGCAAAATACACCAGTTTAAGTAGAGCATAAAACAGATTTATTAACTACAGAAAGATGGAGTTTTAAGGATTATAAGTGGTAGGAATAAAAGATCAAAGTAAATTACCATGGAAATTAAAGATAAATTCACAATCTAAACTTTACACCTTATTACACTAGGGCGTAGTTCAGTTATGCACACAGGAAGGCTTAATGCTCGAGCTGCTGCACATGCTGGGCAGGCTTAAGGTCGGGCTCCCCATGGCAGGAGACAAGAAGACTCGGCCCCTGGAGGGGCAGGCTGGGGCTTCCTGGATCCCATTTGCTCACAGCCAGCGCCCTGCCCCCACTCCCAAGTCATCCATGGCGCCCCCAGGTCGGCCAGAATGGAGCAGCAGTTTTCACTGCACTACGTCCACTTATGGCTTACAGGCAACTCCCAGACTCACCACAGTCCACCATCTCGGCCAGAAAGGAGCCCACTCAGCCTCACCATTGCTGCTTTTCCTTCCCCCCAGAACCCCGCTTCTCCTGGTCTGCAAGTAGCCATCCCTGGGATGCCAACAGGCAGCCACAGGGGTCTGTCTCTCAGCAGCCAACCGCACCTCCATGGGTTCAGCCCTCAGAAGGGCAGGTGGGGGTTTCCTGGATCCCAGTTGCTCACAGCCAGCCCAGCCTCCACCTCTGAAACCATCAGTCATGCCCCCCAGGTTGGCCACAAAGGAGCCGCCATTCTCCACTTGGACTCAGCTTTGCTTGTTTTCCTTTCACCCAGAACCTCCCTTCTTCTCCTGGGCTGCAAGTAGCCACTCCTGGGAAGCCAAGAGGCAGGCAAAGGATTCTACCTCCCAGCAGCCAACCACACCTCCCCAGGCTTTGCAGAATGAAGGGTGGTGCTCTACTAACCCCACTTAGCCGCACAGCTTCTTCCCTGCCTTCCTCAGCTCAACTTTCCTCTATTGCCCCATTCCTGCCTCACTTCCTCCTTTGGCCAGTCATGCAAAGGAGCCCAGCAGGAAGTGAGAGCCTCTATAGGCCAACCTCCAACAGCAGAGGTGGCCAAGCCACAAGCCTCCAAATGGTGACTGGCCTAACTACTCTAGGTTTTCCAGCCTGACACCAAGGTGCTTTCTCCACTGCTGTCAGCATCCTCTGTCATGCAGGGGTTGGAGTTATCCCAGGGACAGGCCAATAGGAGGAGTGCCCTTTCTGAATAACAAGGGGAATCTGGGAAAAGGAAGCCAGCATATTTCTGCCTGGTTTTGAACCAGGGACCTTTTGCATATTAGGCAAATGTGATAACCACTACACTATAGAAACTCCACCTACTGGGTTGTTGCTCACTCTGGCACAGACTGATGGACAAATCTAGAGAATGTGGTGGTAGCCCCTCGATAGGTCAGCTGGCGGAGCAGAGGACTAGAGCCAGCACTCAGGAAGTCGTCCTTACCTCGCCCGTGTGACTCCAGCTTGAGGGAGAGCTTCTTTTTCTTCTCCTTGCTGACAAAGAGCAAGAGAAGAATGAAAGGTCAGGTGGGCCAACTCGGTGCAGAAGCCCATGCTGTCTTTTCCTGCTGCATAGCCTGAAATGAGGGACTCGTGGCAGTTAAAGGAACTGCTGCACTCTCAGAAAACATCCCGCCCATGCATAAAGGAGGATAGAAGAGCCTGTTAGTCTAGCACGCTCCCAACTGAACTGTTTCAGCAGCTGCTAGGTTTCTTTTTGGCCTGTTACTTTTCTGTCTGGGATGTTGTTGTCAGCTGTGGCACAGAAAAAGGACGTCATTGCGAGCTGCCCATAAAGATAAGATTAACTTTTGCCTTCCTTGCTCGGCTTTACTTGCTTCCTCACCCTATTCCTGCCTTAGTTCCTGTGTTACCTGAAGGCAACGGGGGCCCAGCAGTACGAAGAGGAAGTTAGACAGCTAGACCCTGGTGGCAAAAGTTCTACCACCGCTTGCCACCCCACTCTCTTCTCCCAGCTTCACATATTGACCGCCAGGGACTTGGTGCCCAGCAGCGCAACGGAAGGCAGTGGACAGAGCCACCCTCGCCTTGAAGCTCTGGCTCATTAAACCATATCTTCAGTCGCTGATGGCCAATGAGAGACCAACAGCGCTTGCTATTTTAGCACTTGAAAATGCCATTGGTTAGTCACTGGATCTCTTTAATGCTGTTACATAACAAATGAAAATAGAATCTCAGTGTGACATTCTGTACCTTTGGGGGAGTGTGCTGTAACCCCCATATTCCTCATTTTCATATAATCGTGATCTTATATACAGAGCATGCCTTGTAAGGTATCAGGGGAAAGGATATGATCTGCTGAAAGTCATTTCTCTACCCATAGATGTTTACCATTCATGCATATGAAGTTATGAGAATTGTGCAGTGTGGTTATCACTATGCTGTAAGGTGGGGGAGTCAGCCAAATATTAGCTCCCCAGTGACAACAGCAAGGAAAGTAACCAACACCCGGACAGGGTGTCAAACAACCCATCAACAGCCATTGTTCAGCAAGGGAGCTACAGTGCAATCACTTACCTGCAAGAGGACACCCCAGGGGAATTGCTCAGACTTGCTTGGAGAGACGCAGTGATGCTCACCTGACTCTGAAGGGGGAGCAAAGCCAAGAGGGAAGAAAGGACATGATAAAAGCAGAGACATTTGCCATGCTTTGTCTCTCTCGTCCACCTACATCTACAGACACCCCCACACCAAGCAACTGAAGCGCTGACGAAAGGGGAGAGCCTGGCTGAAAAGCCACCAGCCGGCCTGTGGTGAGAAGCATCTAAGTTTGTAAGGGCATTGAAAGGGTTAAGATCAGCTTAGAGTGCATTTTGCTTTTATTTCACAAAAACAACGAGGAGTCCGGTGACACCTTAAGAACTAACAGATTTATTTGGACACAAGCATTCGTGGGTAAAAAGCCCTCTTCTTCAGATGCATGGAGTGAAAATTGCAGATAGAGGCATAAATATATATTGGAACATGATGTAAAGGGAGTTACCATACAAGGGGAGAACCAGTGTTGAAGGCTAATTCAGTCAGGGTGGATGTGGCTCTCTCCAAGTAATTGACAGGGAGGTGTCAATACCAAGAGAGGGAAAATTGCTTTTGTAGTGAGCCAGTCACCCCCAGTCCCTCTTCAAGCTCAAATTAATGGTGTTAAGTTTGCAGATCAGTTTTAACTCTGCAATTTCTCTTTGAAGTCTGTTTTTGAAGTTTTTTGAATGGCTTCTTTTAAATGGCTACTTTGAATGGCTACGTTTAATTGTGTTATTGAATATGAACATGCAAACGTGTTATGGAAGTCCCATGTGGTCTAGTGGTTAGGATTCTTGGCTTTCACCCAGACAGCCTGGGTTCAGTTCCCCACACAGGAACAATGCAGAGCTTCTCCTTGGAGGGGAGACAGGAAACAAAAAGAATGGGAAGGGATCCTGCCAGCAGCAGAGCTGGATAGAGTTGGAAGCAGTACTGGATTTGACATGGTGCCATAGTGCTAGGCCCAAGCTCTGAAGGGACCTGTAACAGTAACTTCCTCCCCTCTGCAGAAAGGGAGCCTCAGAGCAGCCTGGATTCAGTAGGGGAGCTGAGACCCCATAGGGCCCTGGGAGCTGTAGTTCCTTGACCAGCTCCCTGCCTTGGAGCAGAGAAGGAACATTTCCCAGCATTCCCTTGGCTGCTATGAAAGGGAGGGGGGAAGCTGTGAGACTCCATGTGCTGCAGCTTGCTGTGGCTGGGGGGCGGGGTGCCACCTGTGAATAGGGAAGAGGTGTGACCAAGGAGTAGAAGGCTTTGGCCCAGGTAGCACCCTCAGAAGACTTCCCCAGACAGGCTTAGGGATGCTGGTGTGACCTTGCCTGGCAGCCCCCAAAGATGGAACTGGGTGGACTAACTGGACAGAGCCCCTCTCTATCTGAAGCTGGGCAAGGGAGGTATGTGGATCCCACCAGAAGGTAAAATGGTAAGTAAGGAAGGGGAGGCTCTACTGGACCTGGACAGCTTCAGATACAGGACAGGAGGATTTCCACTTCTGAGCCATGAAAATAGAAATTGACTTTTCCTTTCCAGATGTATCTAATATTCATAAAGGGAATCTAGCCCCTGCCTTCCAGATCTGAACACCTCAAAATCAGGAGTGCTCAAGCTCAATTTGGGCAGCTGTTACTTCATTTCTCCCAAATCAAATATGCTGATCCACTGTCATTTACTGTAGAAAAAGTAGGAGAAAATTGAGCAACAAACGTTGGGGTCTTCACAGTGCTAACGAGGGCTGGAATTGCTATTTTCAACAGCCATTACACTTTTTTTTTTAGTTTTGTTTGTTTAAAAGGAAGACAGTGATATTGCACTGGCAAATTCCCCATAGAAACAAAGAATGGAACAAAAGAATAATAAAGGCACCTCAACTTTCCTCATTTATGTAGGACGGTCTTATTAGATGGATCCAGACATCTTCCAATCACAGAAGCTGATAATTGTTCCACTTTACTGCAGTTCTGTAACCATGCAGGAACCTAGAGGAGGAAAGTGCCTAACTCCAGAGTCTGCAGCTGCCTAGGGCCAGTGCTGAGGATTTAGAGTCCCTAGTGCTGCCCTTGCAAGGTTCAAGCATGCTCAGCCTTGGCATTGCCTCCGCTCCTGCGGCTAGTAGCTGCAGCTGTCTAAGGCTGGCCTCTGGCAGTTGCCCCATGGCTGTAGCTAGAGAAACTACAAGTGGCTCTATGACTCCTGGGGCCATTAAGCTAGAGCACCTAAAGACACTGGAGTTAACCTCAAGGAACAGAGGTCACCAGTAGGAAAGGAATGTCGGGGGAGCAGGGAAGGCGGGAGCAGGTCAGGCTTGCAGAGGGAGCTTCCAGCTGGTTGGGAGCATGTCCAAAGTAGAAAGGAAACAAGTATGGGGAGAGGTGGTGGTGACCAGGTAGCAGACTAGCACGTAGATGGGAGCAGAGGGAGAGACGCTGGTGTCTTCAGATTCCCAAGGGCTAAGTCCTCACTTTGGGGAAATGGTGTTTGCAGGTGGCTTGCTCACATGGCAGGATGGGGGCTGAGGGAGGGATCTGTCAGAACTGATCAAGTGTCTGCTGGCTTTAGGACTTTGAGCTGAGACTAGGACCACATGCAGTGACTGGTGACATGGGGGGGTACTGGAGACATGGCTAGAGAAGGTCTGAATGAGGAAAGAGATAAATCTGTGGGGAGTTTCCTTGGTCACTATGAAAGTTCTGCTCACTGTGGACACTGGTAAACCCACATGGGTGTACAGCTCAATAAGAAAACCCGCGGGCTGAGGGAGCTGTGTATGGCAATGCATATAGTCATGGAGAGGTGTGTGATCAAAATGAAAAATGTCTCTGAGGTTCAGTACCGGGTATACGAAGGCACCAATGGCACTGCCCCACCAGGCCCACACTCGGAGCCCACAGTGACTATACTGGGGCCCACAAATATGTTTGGTGCCAGGGCCAACAAAAGGTTAATCCAGCCCTGACTGCCTGAGCACTATTTCAGCCTCACATTTTTGGGTGGAACTCCCACAGTGAGAGCTGCAGAGCACTCCCCCGCAACACACACGCACACACTCGTCCTGGTGTTGGGAGGGGAACAGGAGAAAGGACAAAAGAAGAGATGAAGAGAAAGGAGGGAGGGACAGGTGGATGGAGGAAAAGGTGAAACACAAAGGACAAACCCTAATGTCCCCATGATTCTAAGGGACAAAATCCCAGGTGTGGAATAAAATTCTGCCTCCTTAAGCTCATGTTTTCCATGCCTAGAATTCAACTCTCACCAGATGGATCAGACTGAACAGGTTTCACACCTCCAGGAGGCTCTTACCTTCTAAAGAGGGACGGCTGTTTTCTAGTAAAATCACTACAAGGGAAGGAGAAAACTGGAAAGAGATTTCTCCTGGCGCTCACGTCCGTGAACCCGAATACTCTCTCAGTCCTCAGACAGATACCTGGAGAAGGAGACTTGCTGAAGCAAAGCCACAGGGGTCTCTGAGGTTTCCCTAGCCCCTGGCCCCTGACTGATGTCAGGATCTCTCTGTGAGGTCACCACCTGCTCACCAATAGTCTTTGACCAATAGTGTGAGGTCCTGCAAAAGGCCTTTGTGATGTCACTGCCACACCCCGCCCTTGCTGTGCCAATGTCCTGCCCCGGCCAGGCACTTTGGAGCTTTGAGCTACTCCCTGTGGATCACCTCACTCAAGGAGCTTTTCTATAGAGCATCCTCAGATGTCTAAGCACACGAGTGCCATGGCAATGAACTGACACACATGGCACCAAGATGAGATCATTAGTAGACTAACCTATAGAAGGACACCCCAGCATTAGTAGGGGAGAAATCCCTACTGAACATGCATTACACCTAGCAGCCCCTGCGTGGGGTCGGGCAGGGGCTGCGGAGGGGGGAGACCTGGGAAAGGGATGGATGGAAAATGTCTGTGCAGCCGGGACATGGCCGGGGGGCGAGGGGAGAAGAGCAGGTGACCCCTGAGGAGCGGGGAGAAAAAGGGAGGGCTGAGATCCCCTCGGAATTACCACTGCCCCCTCCGTGGAGACCCCCCTCCTCTCCTGTCCTGCCCCTTTTCTCCCTAGAGAGCAACAAGCAACATCCAGGCTGACACCCCCTTCCCTCAAACCCCTGAGAAGTTCCCTGTTCCCCTCCCCCCATTGTGCCCCATTTTCTCTCCCCTTTGCCAATGGCCAGTTCAGATCTCAGGTTTGGGGTGTTTCCCCCCATTTTCACCTGCAGTGATTTGTCCTTGTGTAGGTGGGAAATGGTTCCCCCGAGTGATTTCTGAACTGGGCAGAGGCTGGGGGGGGCCTGAGACAGGGACACCTCTGGGCTGGGCTGGGGGGGCCACTCTCTGCTGGCAACAGGGCGTGGGAAGGGCCAGGAAGGGGAGGGGGGAGCAAGTGTCCCCCATAGAGAGGGTCCAGCCCCAGGCTGCTACCAGTAGCACATTCCTATCCTGGCCGGGGGGGGGGCTTTCTCCAGCTGGGACCTGCCCCCTAGGCAGCCCCAGGCTCTGACCGCACCAGCCCCGCCTGGAGCCCCCAGTGAGTGAGAGACCCCGGAGGGGGAGGGGGAGGGAGCACTGGGCCCTGACAGGAAAGTGACTCTCTCCCCTCAGATCTTGGTGTTTTCCTCTCATGTTATCAAATATGCAGTTTGTGACACAATTTCTTTGCAAATCTCAAAGATTCAAATAAAATAACCTAAACATTTGCCCCACTTCTCTCTAGTTGTCTATTTCTAATTGAATATGCCCTGAGATTTTCCTGTCTCTAATTATAAAATAATAAGAAAATCTCAGATTTACACCTTTTCTCAGATTATTGAACACAAAATGTTTGCAAATGTTGCCCATTTCCTCTTTATTCATTTATCAAGTATTCATGTGAAACACTCAGATTTTACCTCCTATCAACAACTGATATAAAATCCCTCTGATTTTCCACTTTCCTCTCTATAATTTGCAAAATGGATCCAAAATCTCTGATTTCCACCCTTTGTCTTTCATTTCTGAACACTGATCTGAAAGCTCAGGTTTTCCCTCTGTGTCATTATCAAATGTCAATTAACAATCCTCTCAAGTTTTGTGCTGTTCCTTATGTTTCTAAATCCCAAAAACTTCTTCCTTCGGGGGAACCTGTTGCCCTGAGTCGCTCTCCATTCTGGATGTTGCAGGGGATTAAATTTCCCAGTGATTGTCTTTCCCCTCTCCTTTGAGGATCATTTGTTCCCTCTTTTAGCTCTGTTAGATATTTGCCAAAGAAAGAGACCAGCCTGATATTTAATACACATCAAAGCCAGAGGCCTCCCCCTGTTTGGGGATCAGTGGTTCGCAGCTGGTAGTGGGAGAGTTGGCTGGCGCCTTTTCTTTTCTCCAGCTGGCACAGGATGAGGGGGTCACTCTGAGTGCAGCATGTCTTGAGAAGTATCCCAAACCACAAGACAAATGGTCTCTGTGAAGGGTTGCTTCCCACAGTGCTAAGATGTAGCCACCTCTGGCAGGATCCATGGTGGCTACTATTTGCTAGTGACAGGCCACGGAAATTTCTTACCTATTTTGCCACTCCATGCCAGGCCTGCACAACATACGGCCCATGGGCAACATGCGGCCCGTGAAGTCTCACTGTGCATCCTGCAGCCGGGAATCAAAGGGCTCTGGGCTGCCCGTAGCCTCGGGGAATCCAAACCCCTTTAAAGTTCAGCCGCGGCCGGGATTCAAAAGGTTCTGAGCTGCCCGCAGCCGCAGGGAGCCCAGAGCTCTTTAAATCTCAGCCGCGGCCAGGATTTATAGGGCTCTGGGCAGGCGGGCGGGGAGCTCAGAGCTCTTTAAATCCCAGCCACCAGGGCCGGCTTTAGGCCAATTTAACCAATTCCCTTGAATCGGCCTCGCTCCTAAGAGGACCCCGCACCCAAGCCCCAGTACCAGCAAAAGCCAGTGCGCTGTACCAGGGTGGCCCAGTTTCCTCAGTGGGCAATTTAAAAGGCCTGGGGCTCCCAGCAGGGGCTGGAAGCCCAGGCCCTTTAAATTGCCACTAGAGCCCTGCTGCTGGAGCCCTGGGGTATGGCTGCGGGGCTCTGGGGGCTATTTAAAAAGTCTAGGACTCCCTTTGCTTCTACCTCCCCGGCCCTTTAAATAGCCACTGGAGCCCCGCCGCTTCCCCAGGGTTCCCGCGGCTATTTACAGAGCTGGGGCAGTGGAAGCAGGGGCGCCCCGGGCCCTTGAAGTAGCCCCCAAGCCCCAGGCTGCTGCTGCTACCCTAGTGGGAGAGGGGGGAGGAGGAGGAGGAGAAGGAGGCACTCACCATAGAGGATGGGCTGTACCCCCTGTACCTGCACCCCCTGCCCTGCCTGCAGCCAGCCTGTCCCCAGCCAGCCACTGCTGCACCCCCTGCCCGCACCAGCCCCGCACCTCCTGCCCTGCTTGCACCAGTTCCTGCCTGCAGCCTGCCCATCTCCAGCCAGCCCCACACCACCTGCCTTGCCTTCAGCCCTGCACCAACCCCTGTCTCCAGCCAGCCCTGCACCCCCTTCCCTGTCTCCAGCCAGCCCCTGCCACACTGCCTGCCCTGCCCGCACCAGCCCTGCACCCCCTGCCCTGTCTCCAGCCAACCCCTGCCATACTGCCTGCCCTGCCCGCACCAGCCCTGCACCCCCTGCCCTGTCTCCAGCCAACCCCGTACCCCCTGCCTTGCCTTCAGCCCTGCACCAACCCGTCTCCAGCCAACCCCTGCCGCACCCCGCTGCCTGAAGCCAGCCAGTCCCACACTCCTTTGTCTCCAGCCCTGCCAACCCATGCCGCACCCTCCCTGTGGCCCTGCCTGAAGCCAGCCAGCCCACCCCACACCTCTTGTCTCCAGCCAGCCCACACCCCTTGCCCAGCCTGCAGCCAGACCCTACCTCTCGCATCCTCCCCCTCCCCCACCTCCAGCCAGCCCCATATTCACTGGTGCCCTGCAGTTCCGAGGGAAGTAACCCTGCACACCTGCTTCAATGAGATGGGCAGGGAGCAGCTGGGACCCACACATGTGCACCCTAGCACACCCTAAGGGAGTGGCAGAGCTCATTTCTAGTTCAGACCAATCTTTTTAAAAAAGAACTTTTAGGTAGGGTTAACATACATCTGTACTTTCCCGGACATGTCAGGCTTTTTGGTTCTTAAATCGCCATCTGGGAGGAAAATACGGACGTATGGTAACCCTACTGGTACAAAAAATACATACTGTGGCAGAACTTTTTATAGGGAACCGGTTGTTAAGAACTGAAAGGCTTTTTTTTCCCCCAGTCATCCCTGCGGGGCCCCGCACTTCCTAAAGCCGGCCTGCCAGCCATGGCCGGGATTCAAAGGGCTCTGGGCTGCTCGCAGAGATTCCCGGCCGCAGCTGAGGTTTAAAGGTCTCAGGGCTCCCCACCGCCACGGGCAGCCCAAAGCCCTTTGAATCCCGGCAGCAGCTGAGATTTAAAGGGCTCAGGGATCCCTGTGGCTGCAGGCAGCACAGAGCCCTTTGAATCCTGGCGGCAGCTCCAGGGGATGGAGTGAGGCTGGGATTTCAAGGGCTCAGGCTCCCCTCAGCAGCAGGAGCTCTGGGACCTTTAAATCCCTGCCCCAGCCCTGAAAAGCTCCGGGTTCCCCCAGTCATCAGAGCCCCAGGCCCTTTAATTTGACCCTGAGGGCTCCCAGCCACCTCTTTGGCTGGGAGTCCCTGGTTGATTTAACATCAAGTAACACCTCCCCACCACCAACCTTCCTTTTTGACCCACAGCTGTTTTGGTGGGGCAGCGCTGGGGAAGGAGGGTTTGTTTCTGCAGGGCTGGGCGGGGTGTTTCCGCCAGGCTGGGAGGTCCTGAGTGGGGGGTGTTTCCGCAGGGCTGGGGGGTTTCGGTCCTCAGCTGTTTTCTCTGGAGTATTGTGGCCCTCGCTGTTTTACTCAAAGTACTGTACAGGAACTTTTCAGGGGGATTAAGGCAAAATGCCACATTTATTAGTAATACAGGTATCAATTAATACTCTATGATATGCACATGAGATATATATCACAGTCATGCATTCACGCACACACACAGACATAAACACACTCCGTCTTGCTGTTGTTACCAACTAGTTGCTCCCCTTAACTGCACTGGCCAGGTGAGTTAGATGGGGGAGGGGTGGAGCCGGGCTTCTACCGATCCAAATCGATGGTCCGATGGTGACAAGACGAGATCCGGGGTCCTTCTGCAAGACACCTCGCATTTATAGCAGCTTCCCTCTTATGCAAATCTAGACCAGATTCAAAATCTGGGTCTGCGTCCGTTGGTCTTTGTGCTGCTTTTCTCTGGGTGTTGTCCCAATGCTGCTCAAAGAGAGTGTTTTCTAAAGAAGGTGCTTGCTTCTAATCCCTGAGGCCATCAATATGTCTGCTCTTCTTTATTGGGCCCACTTGACAAGTTGTATTGTCCTTTGCTCTGGCTCCCATTCCCTCTTCAACTGTTGTAGCTGTCTGGAGGTGGGTGTCTTCCAAGCCTCACTCATTCACACCTCATTCAGTCAATAGAGCAATTGATTACAGAGTGCGGGGGAAGATCTTATTCTACTTCTAGCAAAAAGGCACATGTTTTCTTTTACTTTAACTATACTATCCTTAGGGGCTATAACATTTGATACAAAGTTTTCTACCAATTCTCTATATAGGGATCTAATACAAGGTTGTATGAAAATAGAGAGGCACAATGCCAAGTCATATGAATTACAAAATAACATCATGCCGGATGCAATGTCATAAAGATAAAGATACTTAATACAAAATAACACAATGCAACGTTATAAAGATTTATAGAGATAGTTAATACAGAGATTTCTCTACATCACCACTTTACGAGTTGTGCAGGCCTGCTGACGGCATTCGTGGGGCTTCTTGCTCATGTGGATTCTCTGATGCTGAATAAGGTGAGAGCTGCGATTGAAGGTTTTCCCGCACTCACTGCATTAATAGGACCCCTCCTGTGTGTGGATTCTCTGATGCCGAATAAGGTGTGAGCTGCGACTGAAAGTTTTCCCGCACTCACTGCATTCAGGAGGGAGAGGATAGCTCAGTGGTTTGAGCATTAGCCTACTAAACCCAGGGTTGTAAGTTCAATCCTTGAGGGAACCATTTGGGAATTGGTCCTGCTTTGAGCAGGGGGTTGGACTAGATGATCTCTTGAGGTCCTTTCCAACCCTTATAATCTAGGATTCTATGATAGGATCTCTTCCCTGTGTGGATTCTCTGATGCCCAATAAGGTGCGAGCTGCGACTGAAAGCTTTCCCGTACTCATTGCATTCACAGGGCCTCTCCCCTGTGTGGATTCTCTGATGTTGAGAAAGGCCTGATCTGTAAGTGAAGTTTTTCCCACACTCAGCACATGTATTTTTTTTGCTTTTCCCTGCAGATTTCCTGCTGTATTCTGGTTTCCTTAAGGCCCTTCTGAGTTCCCTGACAGGAAATAAATTTATCCATTTTCTCCCCTGGCTGGTTTCCCTGCTCTTTTTCTGGTCTGTGCTGAACCTCACACGTCATTGCATCACCTGCTGTGATAGAGACAGAAACCTCAAACAGGGATGGAAAGGGGAAGGCCAAACCAAAACAAGTGCTGGAGAGAGGACAAATAAAAATCAGGAACTCAGCTCCCCACAACAGGAGAGAGGAGGGGATCAATTCAGCCTTCACATCCCATCCAACTTCACAGGGGGAAGGGAGAAAGCTACTGCCCGGTGTCTGCTAGCATCTATAGGAAGCCTTGAGCTATATTTACCCTGCGGATGCGACCCCTGCTATGGACAATAATGAACTGAGAGACTTCCCAAGAGCTTTGTAGGGCATCCTAGATGTTTCCTTCAGGCACTTACAGATTCTGAGTTGGTTTAATGTTTCCTCATCTGTGCGGGGAGATCTCAGGATCTCTCTTTCCTCTGAACCCTGGAGCTCTGGGACCCATGGCTCTTCCCCTTGTTCCAGCTGGGAGATCATATCACGTTGGAAAACCAGAAACTCCGCTCAGATGAAAGAAAACAAAGGAGTTCAGTTGATTTCATACAACTTGATCATCAAAAACATTCTGTTAATTTATCTTCAGTGCTTAGTGTGACCTAGTGTGCTTGGGGCAGTCCTCACTGAAAATGCCAAGGTCAGAGCAGGCTGAAAAAGGGAGAGCAGATGCTCCCCATACTGGTGGTTAACACTGAAGTTAAACTCACTGACCAGTCACAAACTGTGCTTCTGATCCCACACACTGGTTAACGAGACTCTGAAAAAAGAAATCACACGGCCCCCTTTATTGCATGACAGTTCTCTAACTCCTAATCAGCAACTAGGTCCCGTACAGTGAGAGGTTATTTAAAAACTCTGCTCACTGTGATACAGCATGGCCAGAGGGCAGCAGGAGAGTGATCCTAATTGGATCCAGGAAGTGGGTGGGTAGAAGGTTAGCCACATTACCCAGGTTTGGATCTCATCCAAAATACCATGCTGCCAGCCAATCCTTTAGCAATTAAACTAAATGTTTAGAAGAAAGAACAAATGAAAGAATGAAGTTAAATTCCATCCTTCCAGACAATTCTTTAGCATCTAAACTAAAGGTTTAAAAAAAAGAAAGACAGAAAGAATTTAAATGGAAAAGCAGTCAGATACATTCCAAAATGGATATATCAGGTTCTTAGCAGTATTGGTGAGTTGCTGGCTTGAAAGTCTGTCTGGAACGCATCCACAGCTTGGATGGGTCATTCAGTCCTTTGTTCCAGGGTTCAGTTTGTAGAGAAGTTGCTCCAGAGGTAGGAAGGGGGATTGAAGACAAGATGGAGATGATGCAGCTGCGCTTTATATTCCTTTTGCCATGTGGCTTGTACTTCCTGTGTCCCAAACACAAGCTTCACAGCACATGGCATGGAAAAGCTTTGGAGGTTTCATTACACAGGCAAACCCCGGCATGTCTTGCTGACTCAATAGGTGTATCCCCTTGGTCTATAGGTTCATTGTACAGCTGATGACCCTCAATGGGCCATCAAACATGCTAGGCAATGTTGATGCCAATATGTCTGGGGGTGTCACCCAGAAAAACTGCACAAGTCTGGAAATACAGATATACCTTACATATCTGTAACTCACAATACAAAGGTGATAGAAACATAGAAACAAAATTATCATACTTGGCAAATCATAACATTTTCACTGACACTTTACATGGCATACCTAGCATGATTCATTGCAATTTTATCAGATTATATTATTTTATTATTAATACCAAAGTGTCTCACAATTTCATGCAGTCTCACACTTGCTAAACTAGTGAATTCCCAGGACCAGTTCCCCAGGTCCTTGAAGATGCCAAACATTGTGCTTATGAGGGATTGAAATACCCACATATCTGCTGGGAACACACACACAGACACTGTGTCAATCTGTACCCCTGTGTTCACTCTTCTAGAAAATTATGATCAATTTTGTACCCAGTATGGCTTGTGAGGTATCATTAGAAAACGCATAACCTACTGAATATTATCCTCCTGTTAAAATGTGTAGTAACACTGTATGTAAAATTGTGAGATTTTACAGTATGATATTACTGAAAAAGTTACAGTTCTGGGGAACACCCACAGACCAGTTCCTCAGAGACAGCAAGGCAAACAGCTGGTCAAACAGCCATTCTCCTGCAGGGGGAAGGTGTGAAGACATTAAGGGCTGGTCTACACTACGGGGGGAAATCGATCTTAGATACGCAAATTCAGCTACGTGAATAACGTAACTGAAGTCGAATATCTAAGATCGGATTACTCACCCATCCTCACCGCGCGGGATCGATGTCCGCAGCTCCCCCTGTCAAATCAGCAACTCCGTTGGGGTTGGTGTTGTTCCGGAATCGATATAAGCGTGCTCGGGGATCGATATATGGCGTCTAGATGAGACGCCATATATCGATCCCCGAGCAATCGATTTTAACCCGCCGATACGGTGGGTAGTCTAGATGTAGCCTTACATTCCATCACAGGGACCTATTGAGGCTGTTGTGGAAAACGACCACAGGATTAATATTTGAATCAGCTCAGCCTGAGGCTCTTTTCTTGGTTACAAGCACGCAGGGGGCGACAGCTATTGGAATACTGTTCCTGAGCTAAAAATCACACAAGCCTTTTACAGTTTAAAACCACAAACAATGACACATACGTTGCACGTTAATTTCCTTATTTGGAATATATTGCAAAATATGATGCAGGTCAAAAGCAAGCTGAACAATCAGTTTTCCATATTTGGCCTTTCCTGTTATTTTTATTACACCTGGTGATATGGGAGCAAGACTCTCCATGTCTCAAGAAATGTCACTACCAACCTAGGCCATTTTCACATGCTGGGGTGCAATCCAGATCGGCGAGGAGTTGTGTCATCTGTAATCCTGGGTGAGATTCAGTGTTCTGCTGCTGGAGCTCCCCTGTCTGGATACTCCCAGCCAGCGTTCAAAGACGCACTGAGTGTCTGTATGATAAGTAACCCTGGACTGGCAGCTCTGACTCCAGCCGCCTGCTTGTTACACCCCAAGCACATTCTGGTTTGGGTAGAGAAGGCTCAGGGTTTGAGAGAAGGCTGGGGGTAGGAAGCTTCTGTTCATTATGCTGGACCTAACCCCAGTTTTACTTGAGTAAAGAGGAGATATTTGACATTGTGTGATGCTGCTCCTGTGCTCTGTTCCCAAAGTGTTCTGCAGCAGAGGAGGGTCTCTAGTAGTATGTATGTTACTGGCCTATTGGGGTGATGCTGAAACAGGACAGGGTACAGATGGCATCGTGGGGGTGGCATGAACCTTCACTCTTCATTTCCCCTTCCAAGAACAGAAGGGACAGGAATCCTTACCCAGCAAGACCATCGTCTCATAGTTCCCCTGCATGACATCTCTGTAGAGGGCTCTCTGAGTGGGGTCCAGCAGAGTCCCCTCTTCCCTGGAGAAATACACAGCCACCTCCTCGAAGGTCACCGGCCCCTGAAAGAGCAGGAGTCCAATACTCAGTACCTGCTGACCCACTCACAACCCCACTATTCACGGAACAGCAGCACCAGGGAAATGGAAGCTCCGGGAGGCACATGTTAACAGAGTCCCAACCCACCTTGCTTACAGCAGCCAGGAGGCATCAGAGGGTAGAAAGAGAGAACCTTTGTGTCTCCCATCTGACAGACAGAAGTAGGGTCTTCACATTTATCACATAGCTACTAGCCAGAGCTTAATATAGGAGATGGGGCTGTCTCTGGACCCTGATAGTGGCTCCCTGGTAGGAATCCAAGCACTCTCCAAATAAAATATATGGAAGAAAGGGGAAGTCAATCATAAAGAATAGAAGTTAGAAGGTCAGAATTGTAGTGCCCATTAACAAAGGTTTAGAGAAAATAGAGCCTATCAAACTAACGGGATATCCTTATTGGATGAGATCAAAAGTTTGCTTGCAGCTAATAGTATTGATGTAATATACCTAAACTTCCGTAAGGGACATGACTTGATTAGCACAATATTTTTACTAAAAAAAACTAGAATGATACAAAATAAACACGGCATACATTAAATAGATTAAAAACTCTGATAGTAAATGGGGAACCATGATCGAGTGGATTTCTTTCTAGCAGGTTCCTGCAGGGATTGGTTCTTGGCCCTGTGCTATTTAACATTCTTATCCATGACTTAGAAGAGAGTACAAAATCATCACTGATAAAGTTTACAGTTGCCACAAAGATTGGGGTTGGTGGTAATTAATGAAATGTCAGTAGATTCAGGCTCCATCGCTGAGAGTCTGGGAAGTTGTCCCAGCCATGACTGGATGGTTATTTCCTGTTCCACAAAGAGGGGAAGTTCCATTCCCAACTCCTGTGCCTTGAAATTAGGACCTATGTGACACTACACCCCCATATTCATCATAGTGGTATGATTATAATATGATTAGGACATAATTATGATCTATTTGTAGAAGATGCATCATGTGTGGTGTCACTGGAAAAGTTCTGATTTGCTGAATATGATTATCCTATTTGTGTGCACATATCATGTTCGTATCTGAAGTTATGGATATTGACTCTGTATCTGTATTTCAAATGTGCTTACTCTGGGTAACACCCACAATGAGCCTTTCAGGTACAACAATGAAGAAGCCAGACAGTGCTGATGGCTCAACAAAGACAATGGACTGTGGAAGAGCTTAGCCTTCCTGTGAATGTTTCAGCCAGCCTATGAGTCATGGCTACTATGACTCAGCAGGGCCTCTGACCAGACCACATGACACTAAACTCCATTTTAGTACCTGTATTTTTCCACAAACTGGACTAGGAACTGAGTTTGGAACAAAAGGTTCCCACCATATGGAAAAGCTACATAAGGTGGGGTGTGACATCATCTCTTGGCCTCATTCTCCACACAAGAGAACTTCTGGAAACACCTGAGAAACAAAAACGGATGTGGGGGAAGTGCTGCTCCCAGGATCAAGAGATTTCTAGCTTGTGTATGGAAACTTGGGGGACTGCTTGTACCATCAGTCGGGTGAGAAATTGCTAATTCAAATTCTATCCATCTAGTATGTTAGGCTTAGTCTGAGTTTTGGTTATTTGCTAAATAATCTACTTTGATCTGTTTGTTATCACTTATAATCACTTAATCTATCTTTCTGCAGTTAATAAACTTGTTTGATGCTTTATCTTAACCAGCGTATTTTGAGTGAAGTGTCTGGGGAAAATCTCAGCTTGTTGTGCACATCTGTCCCATATCGAGGGGAAGGGGAACTACATTAATGAGCTTGTATTATAGAGATCCCTGTGCACTATAAGATGGTATCATTCTGGATTTATACTACAGCAAGTGTGCAAGGTTGGGGAGTGGGAAATTGGCTCTTGTCTTCTATCTGTCCTTGAGTGGCTTAGGTAACGCACTCAGGTAGCTTAGTTGGCTGCATGGCGCCACCTGCTGTTGTGTTGGGTGATAACAGGCCCTGGAGAGGCTGGCGAAATCTCCAGCAAAGCAGTGTGAGAAGGGCCAGCCCAGCGTGAGGGTTAGAGGACACAGCAGTTCCCAGAAGCTCCACAAACTGCCTCCTGGGGGTGACAACCCATCACGCCCTACACTACACAAGTCTCAGCAGGTTTGTCACATGCTGTCCCCTCCCTTTCTCCACCCGAGATATTTCCTGCTTCCCACCACCTCTAGCATTCCCACCCTCTTATGCATTTACTGCTCCTCAACCTCCAAGCAGAGCCCGCCACCCTGATAATCTCTTACCTGAGCCAGCTCCATTGCAGCCATTTCCTTGCCCCTGGGAGGACGAGATGATCTGCAGCGAAACATGGATGTTATTCTCTGGCCTGCCGGGGTGAAAAGGGCAAGGTGTGAGAATTCAGACTAGGCTTTTGTCCATTCCACAAGCCGATTCCCCCAGCTTTTCCCCTGCTAATGCACATTCTAGGTTCTAGCACACTGTGAAGCACAGAGTGACCTTATTCCAGTACAGGCCTAGCCCCCTCCCACCAGGGTGTAACCCTCTGACACATGGGGAAACCCTCCCAGTAACAGTCTCTCTCTTACACGTATCAAGTTTGCGGACAACACCAAGCTGGGAGGGGTTGTAAGTGCTTTGGAGGATTGGATTAAAATTCAAAATGATCTGGACAAACGGGAGAAATGATCTGAAGTAAATAGGATCAAATTCAGTAGAGACAAGTGCAAAGTACTCCACGTTGGAAGGAACAATCGGAGGCCAGAGAAGAGCAGAAACAAAGGAGTCACTTTGGGGGATTCTCCCTGTCATTGTCCCCAAGGCAGCTGTCTCAGGTTTACAAGGTGTTTCATGTTCCAGCCTTTGTACAGTCTCTCCTGGGAGTGCCCCTTTCATGGACTGGGCCTAGTTTTAGTTTTTGGTAGTTAACAAGCTTGGTTTATTGTTCATCTAACCAGTATGTGTGGATTGAAGTGTGTTGGAAACTCTGTTTGGGATAACAAGCTGGTGCATGTCATTTTCCGCTGATGAAATGACAGACTTCATATGAGCTTGGGTCGTTCAGTAGCGTGCTGACAGTGCAAGATGCACATTTCTGGGGGAAAGTTGGGCACTTGAGAATTTGCTGGTTTTCTCCTGAGGTGTAATTCATGAGTGGCTGTCTAGCAGCACTCAATACTGTGTAGCTGGGAGTGAGTTACATGCTGGAGACTGTGTGTTAATTGGCCAAGAGGGGCTGTTCTCGCGGGAAAACAGTGGAAAAGGCACCCCATGCTGGAGGACTGAGGTACAGCTATTTAACAGTCCAGCTTGTACTCTGGGTAACATCACAGACACTCATTATGACAGAGCCTCTTACAACACAGAGAAAGTAAATCCATGTCCCAGAAATCGAAGACTCCAGACAGAGGGCAAGTGTCCCTGGCACTGCTTCTTGCTGACAGAGAGGTTCAGAGACAGTGCGAGAATCCTGGGGAAGCTGGGAACAGGAAGCATGGGCTGGCGGGGTTCGGTGGAGAAAGGGAACAGGAAAGGGCAGGGATATTACTGAATCCAGGATCTTAGCAGTACTAGATGACAGGATAGCACATAGTGCAGCCCATTGGAAAACACAATCCCAACTATACGTACAAAATGATGGGGTCTAAATTAGTTGTTTCCACTCAAGAGAGTGATCTTGGAGTCACTGTGGATAGTTCTCTGAAAACATCCACTCAATGTGCAGCAGCAGTGAAAAAAAGTGAACAATGTAGGAAATAATTAAGAAAGTGATAGATATGACAGAATATCTCATAGATCATATTTGTAAAAAACAGCAAATAAATCCATGATACACCCACATCTTGAATACTGCATGCACATGTCACCCCATCTCAAAAATAGAAATATTGGATTGGAAAGGTTCAGAAAAGGGCAACAAAAATGATTAGGGGTATGGGACAGTTATGCCAGACCTAACCCCCAGTTTCACTTGAGCAAACAGGAGATATTGACACTGTGCAATACGGCTCCTGTGCTCTGTTCCCAAAGTGTTCTGCAGCAGAGGAGGGTCTCTGGTCATTATGTGTTTCACTGGCCC